>NC_090267.1:321453325-321755468 GCF_040414725.1 Anabrus simplex | reverse complement strand
GCTCTCGGGTTGTCCTCAGGTAAGACAATCCTCGAAGGTCAGAGAAAGGAATGTCAAGGTCAAAGAATAGAACGTCTCACGCGCACTAAAAAGATAGTCTCCTATGTGCACAATGGAGCAAGGCTATTTTCCAGAGCTTAATCGAGGAAAATATTTAAACAAGAATGTCAATACCTAGCAATGACTCAAGAACGGGAAATTGCCACGTCAACTATGGATATACTAATATGTTGTCTTAATGCTAGGAATACTACCGAGTGGCTGGGCTCATCAGTGGCTCAAATGGTAGAGCGTTGGCTTTTGCCCAAGGTGGCAGGTTCGATTTCGATTCAGTCAGGTGAATTTGTAGGTGCCGACACGCCAGTCTCTCATCTGTTAATTTACCAGGACAGAAAATAACTATTATTGGAACAGAATTTCCGGCACCTCGACTTCCTCGAAAACCGTGAAAATAGTAGTGGGATGGAAAATCAATAACTTTAAAAATACCGACTAAGTAAGGAGTGTGTCGAAATCTTCATGAAGATTAATTACTGCCATACTCACGGTTCAATGCAGACCTCTCAAATTTGTGAGCTCTTTGCTTGAAACAGTTTAAACGTGACTTAAATCTCTAATTTCTAGGCACTTTGCTTAAGCTAATTTATCAATATGTTTTCAACTTCCGAAGCGTTTTTTCGTCCACTATGATGTCAAACCTGCATTTCCCCAAATATTTAGTCTACAAATAGCGCTACACGATGTAATCCATGTCTGAATAAAATAATGGACTTTATGACCTATAATACTTCGCAAACAGGTTCCTTCCGCTCTTTAACTTCAAAATAATTTATGCTTCTACATGTGATAAGTTCCAAAAGGGTAATTTTTCAAATTCACTATGCAGATGTCTGTAGTTCGACAAATGTTGTAATTAGAAACCAAGGAACTAAAAATATGGCTCCCATAGATTACCTGACAACAAAGTAATTTTCCTTTCCACTTACTCTTCTCTCCATGATTACTCCATTCAAACTCACTTGAGAAAGCAGGTAGGAGAAGGAAAGGTCGTTAAGGATGGGACAGAGACAACATCAACCGAGAGTATGGAGAATATCTGCAATGATTCCAATATTGTGTGAATAGTATCACCATAATTCTGTGCCAATCAAAATGTTTTGTATAGGAAGATAAAACACTACAGCAATTAATTTTCTCCTTTAATGCTGGTAGCCTCAAAGCCTCAGTTTCCATTTTAATTGGTGTTTGTTCACTTGTCATGAGCTAATATACTAGGTGATTTTCAAGCCTTTCAAGACTTTCCTAGATTCGGAATCCCATGTAACAAATCAAAGTATTCACCATAATTTGTTAGAATAATCTTCACTATGACTACAAAGATCAAAAAAGCAATCTTGTTTTATGAGGCTGCATATATAATAATCGCCACGAGACCTCCAGTTTTCCGTGGAATCCGAAACACAGACATATGACTTTTCATTTTCAAAAGTCCTGCACACATTAGTCGGGAATCTAACCCCGGCCGCCTAGGTGAGAAGCCAGTGACTAAGCCACTTGGTTACCACGCCTCTCAATATACAGATTCGAAAGATTCTTAATTCAGTGACGAAACCTGTAAGTAGAGCAAAACATGAAAACTGTAAAAATATATTAAATGTATAAACAAATTGAATCATTTAGTTTGCTTGAATATCATCGTCAATACAGGTTGAAGTTATATATATTTTTATTGTAGGTTGACATTTTGCTAAGTTATACCCAACCGTGCTTGAGTACGAAACTAGCCCTGTAATATAAACGTGATGTTTTTAGCTTTCCGATCATAAGCATTGCTCAGATGTTTTTATTCTTCTCCTACGAACAAAGAACGGGTCACCATAGTAAAGATATCCTACTGAGAAATGCAATATAGAGCTCCATTTACTTGTGTCACCGCTCTTGGCACGTCAAGGATAGTGATAGTGATTTCGTCGCTAGCTTCCTTAAGAACGCGGCCGCGGTTTGAATCCCGGTCAAAGAATGTGGTATTTTTGAAATGAAAAGTCATGTCCTTGCAGTTCAGATTCCACGTGAAATTGGTCTTGTAGCTGTGATCACATCAACAGTCTCTTAGAACTGCAAGCTTGTTTTTCTTAGCACGTCACAATCTTACTTGAAGCGTGACTAAGCTGTCAGTACTGTGTGTTTCTAGTGTTATCGTTTATATCCGGTTCAGGTCAAGCTGAGCGAGTCAAACGAGCCGGTGCCTCCAGTGTTACATATCAAGGTCAAATGTGTATATGTTTCCACGAGCCGTTGGTCTGAACTTACGACTGGCATAGTCATCAATAAAGTATTTAAGTGGAACACAATATTTTACATTTCCGAAGGACACTGACACTTCGGTTAAGTGTACTAGGGACACAAACAAGTGGTCCTCGAGGTCTGCCTTCGTTGTCCTCCGAGAGTGAGCAAGTTAAAAGAAAGAAACCAAGCTTTTGACAGAGACAAACGGAAACAAAAAATCACTCTATAGCTAAGAAAGGGATTTCTGTTGCAGAAGTTTTCCTTCATAAAAACCAATGTTCCACATTGTTGATGGCTTTATGTAGTTTGGAAGTTCCAAGCAGTTTCTCTCCCAGGATTGGCATTTTATTAAATTTATGACAACCTACTCTACCCTCCCTACGAAGCAACAGTTTCTTATATGTAAACAAATGTAGGGCGCAATTTAATTGCTATCGTTGTCTCTTCTCAACTCACTGACGTTAAAAGTGGTCAAGTAACAGTTATGAAATAGATTTATGGACAGAAAACTTACAAGAGTATAGTAAATAGTGTTGAAATAAGTATAAATCAGGCTGAATATAAAATTAGATACGAAAAATCTCACACATGGGAAAGCGAAATGTAAAATGTAGGTATAAGCTAAGCCAGTTGAGAAGGGCTTATCAAAAATGGCAAACCACCACCATCACACGTGACCCGCTCGCCACGCGAGACTCTCGAAGGAGGGAGGCCTTTGTCCTTTATGGGACATTACTGGCGTATCCATTCAATTGTTATGGTTTTCGGTGATACCAAGGTGCCGGAAGTTATCCCAGAGTTTCTTTTATGTACCAGTAAATTTACAGACATGAGGCTGACGTATCTGAGCACCTTCAAATACCACTTGACTGAGTAAGGATCGAATCTGTCAAGTTGGTTTCAGAAGACCAGCGTTCTATCGTCTGAGCTACTCAGCCCGGCGCAGAGGAAAAATAAACATGCTATATAAATAAGAACTGTCGTTATGCCATGTCTCCAAAACGACTAAGAATGCATTAGCCGGTGTTGAATATACGAAAACTGAGTACCGTAGCTAAAAGCCGGCGATCGCGGTTATTTTGCAGCCAACGCATCTACGTCCATGATAAACTGTGATAGTTAAGTTCGTCTGCCGACCGTTATATACATGCAATATGTGATATAAAATGTATTCGAGTGTTCCGAAACTGAAAACACCAATATCAATGTTGCTGCAGCTGTTTTTCGTATCACAGGAGTGAATACCCATGCATTAAAGACAACATGGTCTGGTAGTCGGGGTTGATCTGGTGTCTAAACTAACGTATGAAAATAAAACACTTCGAGGATGAGATTAGGAAGATGGCCTAGACCCAAAAATTAGTATAATTATTTGTCTGAAATGATGTGAAAGACATGGTGAAATAACCGCACTGAACATTCTACACAGACAAGGTCTGAATTGTAACCTCCCATCTCCGATAATAAATCCTGGTCCTCCATATTACCCTCTGCTCAGACGTTCAAGGTGTGCCACTAAAAATATTTTAAAAACTTACTTTACCTGACTGCTGATGCGATTCTTAGCCAAGAAACCTCCCGATTTTTATGTGGAATTCAGATTACGAAGTGACTTCTTATTTCCAAGATCTCACATGTCATTAACGATAATCTGTAGCATTTAATGATAAAGAAGATCAAGCAGTATAAATAACATTTATGTTAGAGACTTCTGTCGAGGATCTATTTATCGAGGCTGGTGTTTATGAGGTGGAAGCAAGAAAACTGGAATCCTTCCATGCATATTATATATAAAACAATGGGCTGAGAACTCAATACCATGATAATATTAGGAGTGATTTTTCCCTCTCGGTCAAACAGGTTCACGACCTGCAAGACGAGCGTGATCACGGCGTCCCAGGTGAGTATGCCCCTCTCTTTCTTTCTTTCTTTCTATAACGTGCTTCTCACTCTCATATTTTGTCCAATTTTCGCGAATTCTTATTCCTTTCCGATCTCGAAACTAATATGTTTACGAAGCCTATGGAATCTGAATTTTCCTATCTTTCTAGACTTTTTCTGTATCAAGAGTCTCTTACTTTTCGAGAGTCGCAACCCATCCTTCACCAGTCATGAAAACTTTATCATCGGTCATCAAAATTTTCAACTATTTTCTTAGAGGCGACGAGTAAGTCTCAGAAATGGATTTTAATAAATAAATATAAAAGTAAAAATAAATGAAAATAATCAGTCTCCGTGTCTTCGAATTGTCTCAGGTGTGCTAACCAATGTATTAAAGTTGTATATCTTATACATGCTTTAAAGTGGTACTGCTGTGTGATTCTGTAAGACTGGACAGAACATTTCGGCTCGATCTGGAAAGACGGAGTTACTTTCCTTTTCAAACAATGCAAAGTAATCTCACGAATACAGTATGTGACGAATAATATTCACACTTTCAGACAGGTTCCAAGCCTCTTTCATAAATATAGAATCTGAAATACAGACCTGATCAACAGAACTCACAGGAAAATTAAAACAACCGACATTATGGAAAGTTCTTGTAAAATCGTGCATCCAGTTGTCTACATCGATATAGTAGTTCTCAATGGAGCTGTTTAAATTATTTGCAAACAAGAAGGAATTTCATTCACAAAAACGTGAATAACATGTTTGTGAGGTGAGGTTTTGTCCTCGGTCAATAACAAAGGCGTAAAGACCAGTCCAACATGTAAACATTAAGAAGCAAGCATGTGGGCAGGGCTTCTGGCAGACTTGGCGTGTTATATAGATGTGTACTTCCTATCTCGTTAGCAACTGTTACGCACAGTTGCCAAATATCGTCAACCAGTCACAAGGCAAAGATTGAATGGAAACTATATAGTGTCTACATGATTAAGTACACTAGACATGGGGTCAGTCATTTCATGTGGAAATCCACTGTTGCCCTTGTTTCATGTAAATAAGGTAAGGGGAATTTTGGCCATTCAGTTCTGTGTACTTCGCGAAAGTGGTCAGTCTGAGGGGTTAGGTGGTTCTGTTTCCAGAAAGGAAGTGGCGGCACTGTGGCCAGCACATTAAGTACCAAACTTGGTATTCATTTGAAGCTGAAGAGAGGAAATCAAGCAAACAACTCCTAGGATACCCACGGGTAGGATTTCGAGTGTGTTACACGAGAGTGAACACATCCCGTTTTAATCCTTCAAATCTATCTTAATTCAATACAGAAATTTCGTGACCCGCCCACAGCAACGACTAGACTTATCGTCGCTAATCAGATAAACCTGCAAGTAGGCCTACTCACTAATTCTACGGAATATCTTCCTTAAATATTAATATTCATATCATTCCATCAAGACGAATGTATGCATGGAAGGACAGTTTTCAGATAACACCTGTTTTACTATCTTCAGTTTCTTAAAGTAAAAAATATGGAATAATGTTGAGTGGTGGTGGTGGTGATTATTTTAAGAGAAAGTACAACTAGGCAATCATCCTCTATATAACACTAATCTGAGAGAAAAAATGGGAGGGATCAGACACTTCGAAAACTGAAGGTATCGGCCAAAGAAAGACAAGGGCCACGAAGGGAGTGAAAATTAAAGACTCCCGAGTGCTCTACCACTGTCGGGGTCGGAAATGAACAAACAAGAGTTGACCAAGGGAGGCCGGATAGACGAGATGAAAGTGATGAGCCTGACAAGTGAGTGAAAGCAATGCTAGTTACATACAATACGGCATGGTATAACCTCCAGAGATTAAAAAAAAAAAAACCATACTTTCTACCAATGAGAAGTGCAACATCGTGTCAGGAAGAAATGTTGCCTGAAACACTTGCGAAAACTCACGAATCAGTTCAATCCAACTTGTTCAAATACCTTTTTCTGTATGACATACTGAATAATTTCAGAATAACAATCTATTACAGCTGTTATTTTTCGATGGATGCAGCACCTTATATCGCCGGACTGAGTAACTCAGACGGCAGAGCTCTGGCCTTCTGACTACAAGTTGGCAGCTTCTATCCTGACTCAGTACGGTGGTATTTGAAGGTGCACAAATACGTCAGCCTCGTGTCGGTTTATTAGCACGTAAAAGAACTCCTACATGACGAAATTCCGGCTTCATGGAGTCTCCGAAAACTGCAAGTCTCACTTGTGGCTGCGTTAGAATGGAAGTTACTAAGGAAAAGGTGGTACCGAGTCCTGATATTTAGAGTACAACTAGTGTGTACGGATGTTATAAAAGGTAATATTCATAGGGTCAGTCGTGCTGCGATACCACTTTCCGGCCAAGCGAGGAAAGCAATCACTTATTCCTTGAACGCCTTATCATTAACTCCGCCAGCGGCTTTTTGTGGTTGATTTACACCTGCGTAAACTTTGGAAGTATTTGCGGATCCAATAAGTTTCTGGGGTGATAACTTTGGACATGGACAGCAATGGTCATCAAACACTTTTGAATTTGGTCGTGGTGATTTTTTTTTCCCCAACTTGCTTCACGTCCACCGACAGAGATAGGTCTTATGGCGATGATGGGATAGGAAAGGCCTAGGAGTGGGAAGGAAGTGCCCATGGCCTTAATTAAGGTACCTCCCCAGCATTTGCCTAGTGTGAAAATGAGAAACCACGGAGAACCATCTTCAGAGCTGCCGACAGTGGAGCTTGAACCCATTATCTCCCAGATGCAAGTTCACAGCTGCGCGCCCCTAACCGCACGGCCAACTCGCCCGGCAAAGGAAAAGTAAAATCACGAACTAAGGACTGGGATAATAATAATAATAATAATAATAATAATAATAATAATAATAATAATAATAATAATAATAATTGTACCGGGAGGTACACCCCAACGCCGCGCATTCAAATTCTGCGCCTAAATGAACTCCTCTATTGGCAAAACAGTGAAACTGAAACTACACCAACTTAGAAATTTACTCAGAAGACGTCACCACAGAAATAAGATGTAATTTTGTTATTGTGAAGTTTCCTGAACTGACTGAATTTCTACTAGTTTTGAATGCTATCCATCAAGAAGTGTGGACATTTTTCCACAGAGGACACTACTAAAAACTATGATGATGATAATAATAATAATAATAATAATAATAATAATAATAATAATAATAATGTTATTTGTTTTACGTCCCACTAACTACTTTTTAAGGTCTTCGGAGACGCCGGGGTTCCGGAATTTTGTCCCGCAGGAGTTCTTTTACGTGCCAGTAAATCTACCGACACGGGGCTGTCGTATTTGAGCACCTTCAAATACCACCGGACTGAGCCAGGATCGAACCTGCCAAGTTGGGGTTAGAAGACCAGCGCCTTAACCGTCTGAGCCACTCAGCCCGGCTAAAAACTATGATCATGCACCCTGGTGCGAGGTGTAAGAAATAATTCAAAGAAGTTTTGTATTCATAAGTTGTTTTTTTTCTGATTGATCTTCATTTGTTTTTGGGTTGGCAATGTTTCCTTTTCCTTTCCGCCAGTTTTGAATCTAGCCAATCCCTAATTTCTGTAATTAATTTTCTACCTATCAAAGGCTTCTTGTTAGATCCTGAAGTGTAACTTTGAATTTGACCAATTAAACTGAGAGGGTGTGGCTGGTTTATTCCTGAATGATCTCGAATCTTCCCTGAGGGTTTATGAACTGCGGCTATCCACGTTTCTTGGCCAACTGATTGTCATCCTACTAAGTGTGTGTGTATGTCAAAGCAGGAGGCGGGCGGACTCTCATCAATCAGCAGAACATCTACAAGGTAATGGCCACATAACATCTTTCTTTCTCTCTTTCTTTCTTTCTTTCTTTCTTTCTTTCTTTCTTTCTTTCTTTCTTGCCAACTCCGCAGTTTAACCCGAGGGAAAGGTCCGAATCGTTAACTATGTAACCTACTTTTCTAAAAATGTAACTTTCTGCCGGCTAATGTAAAAACTTCATAAAATTTTTAACTGTAAATCGGGGACAGAGAGTGATGTACCCTATCGAGCTCCCCTTCATCTTGGTTTGGGGTTACATTTTAATAACCGTTTTTCATTCTGTGATGTGGTAAAGTAATTTCTATACGAGTCACCTCAGTAGTTTGGGAATAGCTCCTGTTTCATCGGCCTAGAGCCCTTAGGTTTTTAAGTGTTCATTATATTAGAACGCCGTGTGCTTCCATTCCTTTTGTGTTTGGGCCAGTTATTTAAGCTGTTCGTTTCTATGAAGGCCCGGTAGGTTGGGTATTAAATACCCCTGTATAAATCAGTTTGCATATCACAAGTTGTGCCTTGAGAGGCCAGTGTTTGTAAGTTGATATTGCCTTGAGTAGGCAGTACGAAGCTGAGAGCCGGTTTGCTCTTTTCCAAGCTTTGTAACTGTAAAGTGTGCCTCTGGGAGACTAGATATTGTGATTTTGGGAGCAAGTGCTCTTGAATTAGGGGTTTTCTGTCCCTCATTAAATAATTCCTCTTCCTTCTGTAAAATTGTAAAACTAGGGGTTTAAAGCCCAAAGTGTTAAGGTTCTGAATCTTGGATTTTTTTCCCAATCTTGTTTGATGATTGCTACTTGTACCTGTAACGTTGTCATGAAAAAATTGTTAAGTTTGACATTCTGAAAATATAACCTTCAGTTTAAGTTTTAAATTCAATTCTTGAACAATAATAATAAAAAAAATCGGGAGTATGTAGTTCGGACAAAAAATAGCCAGCAAACTTAGCTACTTTTAAAACAAATGCAGTATTTACTTTACCTCTAAACGTCGTCCTCGTCATTGTCTGCTAGGTGAATTACAAATCTATCTTGGTTGCTATCCGTGTCGTGTTTCATGTACTTCTCTTTTCTTAATGGTGCTTCGAACACAAGCAGACCACCTCTCAGGACCGATCGTTCCAGCTCCTTCACGCAGAAGTTGACACATACTAGCACTCAAAGTTGGCATAACATTTTTCCTAACATTCGCCTTCAGCTGTGGCCAGATCATTTCTAGGGGGTTTAAAATACAGTGATATGGAGGGAGCCGCAAAACTTCGTGTCCACATGAGGCTGCGATCTCCTCTACAGCGTACCTTTTCCTGATATTGGCTGATTTGATTTCCTGCAATATAACTGCCTTGATGGGTACATGTTTTAGCACGGGAATGTTATTGTACTCAATATTAGTGTTCATGGAATGAAACCTAATCAGCTGCCGCGAATGATAGCTTGCGTTGTCCATCACAATTACACATTTTCGGTCACGTGGTAGGTTCATTTCGTCATGGCTATCAGCTTTGCAGTCTCCAATGTTTTTAGCCGATGAATAAAGGCAATTCTCAGCCCAGCCCTCACTGCCTCCAGCATGCAATACCATAATACGCTTGCCTCGCGATGTTGGTGGTTTCAGTATGCAATTACAAGTTCCATCATCCCACCCTTTCTTCACACTGTCATGCGTATCGTACCAAGTTTCATCTAGATAGACAACTCTGCACCCCTCAGAATGCAACTTCCGGAGACTGTCTATGAGTTTATATCGCCAAGCTACTATTCCAGCAGATTCCATTACATTTTTTTTCCCTCAGAATACGGAAACAAAACCCAAGTTTCATCAACAGCTGTCAGAGTAGTTTTTTCATAAGGAAAACCACACATATTTTTCAAATGTTTTAACAGTTCCTGTACGGTTGGTGACTTACCTTTAGTAAAGAATGTATTTACTTCGCGTCTCACCAAGTCACAGCAAAAATCATCAATTTTATTAAAGGTAACCCTATTATTACCACACTTTTTCGGAGTTGTAGGCCCCTCTTTACTATTTTACGTATAGTTTTCCAGTTAAGTTTCAACATTTTAGCTGTCTCAGAAATATAACCCTTGCGAACGTTGTTCATAAAGTATTCTTATGCGTTACATACCAGCCGCTGACTTTGCTTCCTTGAAGTTTTAGTCACCTTTCTTTTCTCCGCGGATCGACTACTACCCGGCTGAGTATCACTCGCGGGCACAGAACCAGTACTACTCGGTCGAATATCACTGCTACTGGTGCTAGGTTGAGGATCGTTTGCGTGCACTGGCAGATTTAATTCAGGATTTTCTGATGAGATAATTTCCAGGTGTGATTTCCACGGCCTCCACATTACTGCATGAAGCGAAGTGAAAAGCAACACACTTCACGAATATTAATTAACGAAGCAAAGAAATAATCAAAAACTTTCAAACAGCGAACAAAGCAACTGAATTGTCTGAGCTGAAGAAAGAGACTGACGTCTATTTAACAAGAGGTGCATTGGCAACAGAGCTGTGAGGATTTCTGAAGGGGAATGCGAACTTCAGTTTTGAAACCCACTGCCGTCATAAATCACCCCCTGCTAGGCAAGTGAGTGGCCAGGGAGATCGAACGTTTGCCGAATTGTTTGAATGTCGCTGGGTACGCGTTGCCCGTCTCAGCTATACAATTATCATCATCTAACAAGGATTCAATAATTCCAATGAAGAAGAGCACGAAGCCGCAAGTGCAACTTTGGTGCAAACATCTGCCGCGAGGCCCGACTAACGAAAGGCTCATCAAAAGTCTGGAGGACCGACTGAAATGGCCTTGTAATATTACTGAACTACAGCCTCTCTACTCAAGGTCAGTCTAGAAAGGTCTGGGCACGCTCCCACAATCCTTTGCCATATTGAGTCCTAAGCATCGTTATGATGTGGGCCAGCCCTATGTGATAATGTGAAATATATTTGAATTTGTAAGGAAAATGGGCTACTGCGCTACACTGAAACGAAATGGCGTATGGCTTTTAGTGCCGGGAGTGTCCGAGGACATGTTCGGCTCGCCAGGTGCACGTCTTTTTTATTTGACGCCCGTAGGCGATCTGCGCGTCGCGATGAGGATGAAATTATGAAGACGACACATACACCCAGCCACCGTGCCAGACAAATTAACCAATGATGGTTAAAATTCCCGACCCTACCGGGAATCGAACCCAGGACCCCTGTGGACAAAGGCCAGCAAGCTAACCACTTAGGAGCCGGACATGCGCTACACTAAATCGTTAGAATAAGTCAACTGGTGGGATTATTGTTTCCCGTGGTAAGCAATGGTGAGCTCAAGTTGGTACAGTGCAAAATTCCACGCGTGATAAATGGCGATCTACACAGAATTCAGTCTTGTTCGAGATTAGATTAGTTGTTTTCATTTTAACGATTGGTACCTAAAATCCTCTAAGTTCGAATACACTTTCCTTTGGTTATGCTCACTTAAAGAGTCAATATAGCGACTCCATAAGTAGGCTAACATTCGTGCCTTGACCTCCGTAGACTGATCTTGTCTTTACCAAGGACTTGCAGCTCGCTCTATGCTTGGTATGATGTACTAGTGATGACTTCTTCCTAACACACATTCTGAACGTAAGACAGTTTCTTATTCGGATCTTCGGGCTAGGACTACCCGAGAGGGACGATAATCAAGATATTATTCATTTAGGTTATATTCTGATTAATAATGCAATAACAATAGGGTTAAGTTTATGATTAATATTTATAGTTGTAGTAGCACCAGCAGCAGCGGTAGTATTGATAACTAATAAGGTAATAACCAAAGCAACTATTAAGGAATTATTATTGGATACAGTTACTTTCAATGCAGGTCTTTAGAAAACAAATCACGGTCACACGTCAAGTTTATGAACTATATTCTTTTAAACTCTGTTGACTTTATGTCTTCAAATATAGCTGTTAGTAAGACTAACATGTAGATATTTAATTTGTAACTGTGATTTGTATATCTTTATCACAGTAAATGCTATGCCATTATTTTAAGACATAGGTAGAGGCTAAGACTCGACGAGAAAACCAACAATGCCATTTCTGCCTGAAACTTAAAATGACTGATATGGCTTCACGAAGTGAAATATGGGCTGTGACTCTCCGTGATTTTTCGGCATCCCAGGCAAAGAGGCTTCTCCACGTTTCAGAAACGACAGCTCGGAGAGGGGTACAAAATTATCGATGCTTGGGAATTTTTGGCCGAAAAGCTGGGAGTAGCAGAAGGAAAATTTCAACATCACAATTAGAGGCAAGAGTTGAAAGGAATGAAGATCGGGATTGTAATCTTGCATGGTTCTTTATTTAGGGTTAGGCCTATATCCTGCCAAAATTCAATTCAATTTCAACGTAACCATCCAGTCTACACCTCAATTGAAGAGATTTGAGACTTGTTTACGAGAAGACAGAATATCGACCTAATAGACTGGCATCGTCGCTCTCCGGACTTTAGGCCAACTGAAAATATGTGGGCACAAGTAAAGAACCATATGCAAAAAAATTGGGCCTAACCGCCTTCAAGACGTCCTAATGTTATATGGAAACTCGTCCAGGATGCCTGGGATGACATGGCTAAGAACAGTCGATGTTTAGAGTAGTCGATTCCATGCCTACTCGACTGCAAGATGTGGTGGAGTTCAGAAGACAAGACTTTTTTTTTTTTGTTGTAATTGTTTGACAGACGCCAGTAAGTTCCGTTGGTTTGTTCATCCACGAAATATATTTTTGTTGAAGAAAGAACATTTCTGTTTGCAGCCACAATGTCATGGCATAATAAATGCTTGAACCTGGTGTTAATTGTTAAAATATTCACAAAAGAGAAATATATTTTTCTCTCTTAACAAAGCACTAGCTTAAGTTCGACGCACGGCCTCACGAGCAACAGTGTACAGTACCGTACAACTTAACTACGCTAGAGTAACCTGCAGATTTCGTCCATTATAACAACAGATGTCAAACCACGTCAGATCGTGGTCTAGCAACGTGTAACGTTGCCTGTCTCCGAATAGTAGCGAAGACAATCGAGAGAGGTCACTTACTTTTGCCTCATTGTACATGCCAGTACAACAGATTACGACATCGACTTGTCAAGAACAAGAAGGGAGGCAGACATAAAATGTACACTAGCAAAAGCAAGGAAGGTCCTCCTTGTGACAAAAAAAAAAAAAAAAAAAATCGTTCACTTCAAACTTAGATGTGCGTATTAGAAATAAGCTTCCAAGGCTTCGTGTACGTATTAGAAAGATGTTTCTGAAGACTTCGTTTGTCGTGTGGCACTGTATGGGAGTCCTGTTGAGAATCCAACACGGGACCGCTCGGGCAAAACGCCAGCATGTTAACCAGTTAGCAATGGAGAACGCTTAAAAGGTGGAATAAAAAATGAAATGGCGTATGCCTTTTAGTGCCAGGAGTGTCAGAGGACATGTTCGGCTATCCCGGTGCAGGTCTTTTGATTTGACGCCAGTAGGCGACCTGCGCGTTATGAGGATGAAATTATGCTGAAGTCGACACATACACTCAGCCCCGTGCCAGCGAAATTAACCAATGATGGTTAAAATTCCCGACCCTGCCGGGAATCGAACCCGGGACCCATGTGACCCAAAGGCCAGCACGCTAACCATTTAGCCATGGAGCCCGGACACGTAAAATGTGTAGAAGTGGAACTACGACAATAACAGGTGCAGAAAAAGGTTACAAGCTATTGAAACATGGTGTTACAGAAGAAAAAATACATCTTGAAGGGAGATGGGCAGATTGGATATAGATTAAGAGGTACTATATTGATTGTTTCAATCTGCTTTACGTCGCATCGTCACAGATAGGTCTTATGGCGACGATGGGATAGGAAAGGGCTAGGAGTGGGAAGGAAGCGGCCGTGGCCTTTAGGTACATCTCCAGTATTTGCCTGGTTTGAAAATGTGAAACCACGGTAAACGATCTTCAGGGCTACCGACAATGGGGTTCGAACCTACTATCTCCCGAATGCGAGCTCACAGCTCTGCGCCACTAACCGCATGACCAACTTGATCTGTTTGCCTAGAAGAGAACCACCTGACGAGTTAGAGTACACGACCACAAGCGACCTCCTAAT
Organism: Anabrus simplex; assembly: GCF_040414725.1. NCBI lineage: Eukaryota > Metazoa > Arthropoda > Insecta > Orthoptera > Tettigoniidae > Anabrus > Anabrus simplex. The sequence continues at coordinate 321,741,333 of NC_090267.1, read as the reverse complement.
CTGATAGGATCGAGTCCCGCCTAAGCTGACTTAATGTTGAAGATCGCCCAAATACCTAGTCCCCGAGCCACAAGAAATAACCAATGAGTAGAGCCCTGCGCGGATATACAAAATATCCACATCCGCTCCGCAACCACACTTCCTTCATCCGCACCCGCATCCGCGAATGGTTATCCGCATCCGCAAAATGGTTATCTGCGGATAATTTAAATATTTAACTACAGTATATGTCCGACTCGTTGGCTGAATTGTCAGCGTACTAGCCTTCGGTTCAGAGGGTTCTGGGTTCGATTCCCGGCCGGGTCGGAGATTTTAACCTTCATTGGTTAATTCCAATGGCCCGGGGACTGGGAGTTTGTGCTGTCCGCAAGATTCCTGCAACTCACACACCACACATAACACTATCCTCTACCACAATAACACGCAGTTTCCTACGCATGGCAGATGCCGCCCACCCTCATCGGAGGGTCTGCCTTACAAGGGCTGCACTCGGCCAGAAATAGCCACACGAAATAATAATAATAATAATAATAATAATAATAATAATAATAATAATAATAATAATTACAGTATATTACACCCAAGATATTGAAACTGTGAGATCTGTTAACATAACACAATAGGGCTGACACCTGGCACCAGAACCCCTACAGTCGCAAGTTTATGAGGGTTTTCTCTTGCGATAACTACCGACGTATTGACCTTTGTTCTTTCCTTCCATTAATTGCGGGCAAGAGCCAGTTAGCTTAGATCAGATTTACGGATTTATGGTTTCAAGGCTCTTATCACTGTTCTCCCACACCAATGTCAAGGGTCGCCTAACAACAAACAAAAACAAGAGTGAAAATCAATAAACGTCATTATTTAGAAATTATCAGCAAAATTATCTATACTAACTGCCATACAGTTTGTATCAGCCCGGACGATGACTTCGCGGATATCCGCATCCATGCAGGGCTCTTCCAATGAGGATTAAAATCCGCGGCCCTGTCGGAAATCCAACACGGGACCCCTTGGACAAAATGCCAGCATGTTAACCAGTTAACTATGGAGAACGCTTAAAAGGTAAAAGACCGCAAAATGATATTTTACACAACTGTATTATGCGTAGCTTCTCGATACAGCTAAATATTAACAGGGAAATTCTCCATTTCCTGCTTCGGCCCCATAATCCTACCATGCCATTGTATATCCGAATCATTCTGTCGGATGGCGAATCCTGCAGCTTCTCGAAACTTCTGACACCTTGATAGGTCATCAATCTGCGCTTAATCGCTTCGTCTTCGAACAATAATGTCGTAAAAATCTTCTTCCCGTAGAGACAACTACCAAGCCAAAGATAAACACGCGACAGAGTACCGTACGGAATCTGGATTGTCCACGCGGTCCATTCGGTCGAAGAAAATACTCAGCAGTTAATTCGTAAAACAAAGGGACTGGAAAACATGGAATTCACTGTACCATATTGTACTGCATAGTATCTGTCTTTGCACCTCACACCGACAAGAATTTATAGGATGGTTAAAATATTAAATTATTCATTACGAACAATGGAACATTTCTGTTTAAGGAAAGAGTTGACTTCCATTTTCACATTTGACAATTTCCGCTTAAACCAGAATTGTCTGCATTACGTTCGACGAACCAAGTCAAGGGATTGGGATCGTTTTTCGCACGTTCAGCAAGGTACTCTATCGCATGTCTGTCATCATTGGAATTTACCACCGGTCATCTGTGGCTAGATAGTTATCTACGAGAAGAGCTTTGCTACAATATATATGGCCTTACTGCACACTCCGGCTAATCTTGAACATAATAGTTTCCAGAAAATCTGGTAAGCCGTTTTCCCCCTTAAGAAAGGCCAGACAAAATTGAACTGACCCAATTTTCAACTCTTTTATACATAATCCGAGGTAAATACGGAAGAAAATTAATATTTGCTTCACGTCCCACTAACTACTTTTACGGTTTTCGGAGACGCTGAGTTACCAGAATTTAGTCCCGTAGGAGTTTTTTCGTGCCAGTACCTCTACCGACACGGGGTTCACGTATTTCAGCACCTTCAAATACCACCGGACGGAGCCAGGATCGAATCTGCCAAGTTGGGGTCAGAAGGCCAGCGCCTCAAGCGTCTGAGCCACTCAGTCCGACAGGAAGAAAAATTTGAATAGTACAAACAAAATGATGTATTTGTTAAAATGCAGTATTTTTGAAGACAAAGGAAACATTAGCATAACATAAGGAGGCATGGAGCGCTGCATCAAACCAGTTTATCGACCGATGACTCGACAACATGTGTTTCATTAACTTTATCAATAATTGATACTCGCTTAAATCCTTACATGAATGTGAACAATAAACAAAATGCACGCTTTAATACGGATTTTTGATTCCCCAAAAAATATTAAACAAATGAAGAGGTCCCATTAATTCAAAAAAGAATATCCTTCATTGATTACCTAGTAAGTACGTTATAAAAAGAATTATATATATATATCAACTCTGAAAAAATAAATAGCACACTCTTAGTACAAACAACTGAAATATTCACATTAATTACAGATCTGTTTATTATCGGAAGTGCTGGGTTGTAAAAGCCTCTTACGAGACAGGAATGAGACTACAGAGCAAAGAGAATAAGTACTACAGAGGAGCATGGCAGAGCAGAATGGCGCACATCTGCAGGGGTGGGGTTTCTGAACTACTGTCGTTCTTAAATGTGATACACGACGCTTACACAAAATAAATGGCAGGGAGAGGAGGGAGGGTTGCTTCAATATGGACCTAACTCAGTGGGGGAGAGAGATGCTATTCATTAGCAAGAAGGGATGCTACGCATTCAAATGGTCTTCAAATACAATAGTGCAGAAGCCCAGGCGCAAATTCTGAATGAAAGTGGACCCCGGTCCTATGCTTCCTTCCCCTTGTGTTCCATTGTTTCATACGGTATATTATAAAATCATAAAACCTATTTATTTTGAATTTAGACTCTACCTGAATTGTTTAGACCGGAGAGAGATTGGGAAGTGTTCTGGAACCTGGGTCTGTGCGTGAAAATTATTTACCAGGTTCTACAACATGAAGTCCGTATTATGTAAACTTGCTCCCTAAATTGCCCTTTTCGTACAGAAACACGCTATTTATAGTGGATAAATTTGTGAAAAATTAAAATGTGATCCTTATCACCTCCAACCCCCGGTAAATGTTTTTGATCAGCCACTGATAACACTTTAGGCAACTAACTGGGACTCTGTTCTAAAACATCGTAACCTTTTCTTCGCAGTCCAGTCACCGAAGAAACTAACAATCTCAATCTGCAACTGCTACAGGCTAATAACCCGAATATTCCACACTGCTAATTGCTTTACGTCGCACCGACACAGATAGGTCTTATGGCGACGATGGGCTAGGAAAGGCCTAGGAATGGGAAGGAAGCGGCCGTGGCCTTAATTAAGGTACAGCCCCAGCATTTGCCTGGTGTGAAAATAGGGAAACCACGGAAACCATCTTCAGGGCTGCCGACAGTGGGGTTCGAACCCACTATCTCCCGATTACTGGATACTGGCCGCACTTACGCGACTGCAGCTATCGAGCTCGGTATTCCACACTGCAAATCCCATCGAAACCTGTAAGACCTACTATATCAAACGCAATACTACCGACTTCTCGATGTTACCGATGACTACAATAAGCATTCCTTTTAACATGGATATAGACCACTGACTATATTTTCATAACAAACTTGTAACCAGAAAGCGTAATTAACTTAAGCCTGTACCATTTACAAAGAAAATATGTTTATTCCAGAGAGATTATTCATGGTTGTTGGAACAGTTGTTTCTACGATGTTAGTGAGAACGGTTACACATACATTTCTAAGCTCAAAAGCAGCTTAAAAATCCAAATAAGGTCATTACGGATATCTCAGAGGAGAATCCTGTATGGTCAAGGCATTTAATTAATGCAGAATGATCACTACAAAACAATGTTAGGTATGGTATGACCAATGCAAACTGAACGGAAATCACACATGATGAATAAGGAAAGTTTCCTGATATTACTTACGTCCGTTGTCGGTGGGACGCATGCTGGCGACTAAGCTGATTCACACTGTGAAGGCAAAACAACAGTACAGTAATACTAGAGTTCACTATACGAGAAGTTTCCTTCTCCTGACCACGTGCGACCCGGTGACAATACGATCCAAACGCTTTATGCAGCAATGTAGGACGACCAACTTCTGCGCCAAATGAAACCAACGCTTTTAGTTGAGTACAACTCAGCAGCGTTGCCAAGTCATAAGAGCAGACGAGGACGGCGCAAACGCACTAACAGGTGTGGCAAAGGAGGGAGCAATGGGAGCAGCAATTTTAGTCAATACCAATTCACAACAGAGTTGCACCGTTAGAAAATGGAAAATACAATATACTGTAAGCAGTGTTTCTAAACAATATCATCATAGGCAACACCTTTATCAGCATTTCTTCCTTTCGCACAGTTGTTGATGCTCGCTCGACTTAAATAATGCTTTAGAATCTCACTGAAAGAACTGAAACAGACATCTTCAGATACCTACTAAGTTTCCGAGTTCAAATGCAAGTGACTTGCTACAAAGCTGAATAAGGCTGGATTTCTTGTACAAATCTGACGATATGAGGTTATTTATAATATTACGAGAGGATCGACCATTTATTTATATATATATGAAACTCTCTCTCTCTCTCTCTCTCTCTCTCGTTAAACGAGGCTGATAATGGACGCTGTAAGCGGCTAAACGAGATTTCAGTCCTTCATAACTAAAGGAGGGTAAAATGCGTTCAACTCCTCGAAGATTGAAGATAGTATGTCAAGAAAGTGGAAAACTCCCTATACTTCGCAAACGAAACACTGTCAAGGTCGGAAAAGGATAAGACGGCCAAGGAAAGTAAACATGCGGAAGTATGGCACAAATATGTCAAACATAGTGAGACACCGCGATTGTCACACACAGCAGTGGCGGTTAGAGGAGGGGGGGGGGCAATTTATGGAGAAAAGATTACATTTGTATTCCATTTCAGCCCGCTGAAACAAGGAATTATATGAAATATTATTTTTAAAATTGTACAAACCCTGTTGTCTTATCAGCTAATTCTCTCCTTTATTTTCTTTAATTATTAACAAAATTATTAACGGAAATACGCACAAAATGTCGTTCGTCCTGGCTAACCGATTTGTATAGCGCCACGGTACGTAGTGGAGACTTTGCACGTGCTGTGAGGAAGGGTAGCAGGTGTAATTTTTTTTATTGTTATTTTTTTGCCAAGGTCATGGTCACTGAGGTATGTTTCACCGGCTTGCCGCGCGCAATCGTCAGTCAGACAGTCTCGTGCCTGTTAGTTTCTTAGTATGTAGTCAAATACTAAATGATTTTAATTGTATAATCACGCCGTACTTCTATTTAATTGTAATACATGTGTAATATTGTTCCATTGGTGAAAGTTTTATTGTATAGTATTGAATCAAAATCCCAAAAACCAAGCTCGATAGCTGCAGTCGCTTAAGTGCGGCCAGTATCCAGTATTCGGGAGATAGTAGGCTCGAACCCCACTGTCGGCAGCCCTGAAAATGGTTTTCCGTGGTTTCGCATTTTCACACCAGGCAAATGCTGGGGCTGTACCTTAATCAAATACAGTAGAGACAATATGCGACACTTACGGATTTAGCCCTGTTAAAATGGGAGACAATTCGACGGTGGCGCTCCTAGTGACTTGACCTGAAAAAATCGCGCTAAATTCAAATATCAATGGAAATGTATATACGGAAATGGATAAATAAATTACATCTAGAAAGAAAGTGTTATTGAGATATTAACTTCGAAGTTGCTAAAGCAATTCTGGATAAATGAATAAAGAATTATTTAAAAGGTTATTATTCAAAGACTGAAATTAGACATAAAAACAAGATGTGAAATGGACTGCTGTGATATGGCTCGAACTTTCGTTTATGCATTACTTTTTTAGCTTTAGCATTCCTGCCTGAACTTTTATGGTTAGATTCGTCTTTTTTCTCATTTCATCACATTAAGACACTTGTCAATAAAAATATCGGCACATTCCTTACACATATGATGCAATTAATTAACATTTAATAGTTGGACAATTTTCCTCCTAACATGAAGCCTACTAACAGAAAGAAAATCTATAAAATCCCGGCTTTAATCTGAGAAGAGGGATAAAAGAAAGAAAAGTATGAAAATGTTGTCGACAGTGATGCTTTGAGGAATATTTACGTACAATTAGAGTAAAAATGTAACATACCCTTGGCTGTATAGTCGAGGATTTTTAAAGTCGCTGGCATGGAAATGATCTGAACAATTCTTATAATTCGTACATAAGCGTAACGTCCCTTCTTTCTTGTACACCTTATCCAAATCCAAATCACTTCTGTGACATTTCAAAACCCACAGATCACACCTACAACATCACATCGGTATTGAAGGTTAACTGCTGCACTATACAATAAAATATGCGTATTACATTTTAAGCCAGTTAAAATATGGGTCGAGCAGGTCAGAAGATTATGAAGTACAGTACTATAAAAATCTCTGTCACTGGAAGAATATATATGCAAACAAAATATTACTTACATTTTCTTGTCACGAGGGAACCTGAAAAACGGCCGTGCATTCTTCTCTACTTCATAGTTGCTGCAGCCAAACACAGCACATACCTTTCCCCTCATGTTGAGAGGAGATATCAAGGAATGACGCACGCTACTATTTAATTATGTCAACTCACTGAAAACGCATAAATAACACCAAAAACTTCACACAAAAATACACGTGCTCTTATGACAGAATCAGTAGTTTTCAGGTCTACTCGCTAGAGAGAGCTCCAATAGCTGTCCCTCGATATCTCGCTCAGTGTCGCGTGTTGTCTCTACTGTATTTGCCTTAATTAAGGCCACGGCCGCTTCCTTCCCACTCCCAGCCCTTCCCTGTCCCATCGTCGCCATAAGACCTATCTGTGTCGGCGCGACGTAAAGCAACTAGCAAAAAAAAAAAAAAAAATCTCAAAAACAAACTATTAATACCGCACTTAAATTGGTAAACTGTCAACCCTTACCTTCCTGTCGAAATTCGCTCAGACAGCATAAAGAAAACTTACCATTTTGTAGGGGTTTTTTTTTTTTTCAATTTTTATATCCCCCTCCCCGTCCGTTATATCCCGCAAACCCGGGTTCTGTTTGTTGTCTGTATATATATTTTCCCCCGCGCTTTTAAATCGCAATCGCCGCTACTGGTCACACATATTTCACACATGGAGCTAACTAGTTCGTATGGCAATGCAATGGGGAGTACATATTAAAACATAATTACTGTATTAGAGATGTGGCCAAAGCTGCAAAAGTAAGTGTATTCGAAGTTTAAAAGACTATTAAATATATCACTTGTGTTTTTTTTAATCCGAGATAAAATGCGGAACTGAGTACAAAATGCGAAATGTATGTGCTTCTATGAAATAAGACTTTTCTTCACGTAGTGTGGCAAATGAACTAATATGTGTCAAACTTTCACTGTGTGTGCTCAAACGAAAAAATACAAATATGTAATGCCTTGAATATTGAATTCTACATGCATGTAGGCCTAGATATATTTAAGAGTAAGCAGCTCCATAGCCCTTTACATATTTGTTTATATTGACAATTTCACTTGAATGTTTACACGTTCCTTTCGTCATTTTCTTGAATTTAAACTGGAAAATCCAGCAGTTGGTAAATGGATACGTTTATATCTAATTCTCTAATTGAATATATCACTTCCATCGTAAAACTCTACAAAATGCAAAATGCTATATGTTATTCTTAAAATGATAAATGCATAGTTTTAAAATGCTAAAAATCTACTATCCCTAATATTATACACTATATACAATGTCTGTCTGTCTTTCTGCTCTGCGAAACATCACGTCTAAACCGCTGGCCGGAATTTCATGAATTTGTGCACATTCTCAGAGGGAATTGTTGCATGACTAACTATATTTTATTTCAAAATATTGACTTGAAAATATATTATGACATTTACTATGGATACATCTCAGATATTAAGTTTAAACACAGGTCTATTCTGAGTTTTCAATAATTAATCGTTTCAAAATTACGACAATTAACACATACTGTAGGCATAGCCACGAACCTACTACGCTGGCGTAGCAAGGGGGGAGGCGATACTCCCACGTGGGGGATACGGCGGGGGGGGGGGGTCATAACCAGCTTGCCCTGTGGGTGGGAGACGTAGACGAAGACTACACCCACGGTGTCCCCTGCCTGTCGTAAGAGGCGACTAAGAGGGGCGACCAAGGGATGATCGAATTAGAACCATGAGACTACTTGTAATTAGTACCACCACGCAGGGAACACCATGGGTCGCTTTTACTTGAGCGTAGTACCACTATGTTAGGTACAAAGTAGGTTTGTGATTAGTAACAACAGAGTGCGTTGCGGGCTTTTACAGTACCTGTGATTAGTACCACTATATGAGCGACACCATGGTTCTGCCTTGCCTATGATTAGTACCCACTATGTAACACCACGGGATAGTACGAGTCCCTGTGGTTAGTACACGTTTGTGATGAACACCATAGGTTTGCTTTGCCTTTAAATGGCGCCGCAATGTGAGAAACACCATAGGTCTGTGTTATATGTGCGCATTACATTACCTGCGAGTAGTACCATAATGTGTGGAATACCGCGAGTCTAAGCTACTTTTGATTAGTACTGCAACATGTCAAATACCATGGGTTCTACTTTCTTAGCAATAAGTACCATTATGAGTGGTCGATGACTTGGATTCTGGACCCCTTTAGACTACAAGCAGTGTAGGCATAGCCGCCATAGCTTTCGCTTCTCTTCTTCTCTTATGAAAAAATAAATTTGCTCACTTCGAACACTGGTACAGGAATTAGATAGATTTTTTGAAGGCTTTCGTCTGGAGCGGGACACTGTATGGAAGTGAAACATGGAAAATAACCCCAGAAAGAAAGAGAATAAGAGCTTTTGAAATGTGGTGTTATAGAAAAATGCTAATGGTGAGATGGGTAGATCGTATCACGAATGAAGAGAGACTGAATCGAATTGGTGAGAGACGAATCATTTGGCGAAATTTGACCAGAAGAAGAGAGAGAATGATAGGGCATATCTTAAGACACACAGGGAAGGGTAGGCGGTAATAACGGTAGGGGTGGACTAAGGCACGAATATGACACACAAATTAAATTAGATGCAGGATGTAGTAGCTTCAAATGAAAAGGTTGGCACAGTAATGAGTGGCAAGGAGAGCTGTTAAATCACATCAGTTTATGGACTGATGACCCAAACAACAAAACCAACCGTTTACGGATCTGCATATGAAATAGAACACGTTCTGTATTGTACCAATTTTATTTTTCTAAAATAAAGGTCATCTTTATCTGCGCCTTGGTAGGCCTGAACAAATATCCCAATTAATATTTATTAGATGGACAGGAGAAGTTCAGCCAAACGGATTTGAGATACAGAAGAAGTCTACATCGAAGCGCAAGGATGGGCTCACGCTCTTGATTGAAGTTACTGCCAGTATGGTCATTTACTTGGGCACGGTAGTGGTGATTCTTCGGCATCTGAAACCGAAGCCCAGGCGCAGCCACTGGTTTCTCTTAAACAGAACAGTACAGTAATAGTTGTATGCATCTTATCGATACCTTCTCTTGTAACTGCAAACAGGTTGCAAACCTTGGAGAGAGAGTACCTGAACAACAGTCACTAAAAGCGTGTCTAAATTGAGAACCATACTGTTGATAATCAGACCAATTACTCTTCATGAAGAAAACATATACATATTTCAATAAACTGAGCATTCTCGGCATTCTACTGTAGACGCAGCCAGCCATGCATTTAGATAATGACGGGGATTTTATTGGTGGATGTGATCATGGGCGCCCATACCCGGGGGCAAGGTGGGGACGCGGCCCCTCCTTAGCTCTCAGGGAAAGGAAAAAATCTAATATAGTCAGCTGTTTTTCTTTCAAGAAAATGGTTTAAAAATCGGTATTACGTAGAAGAGGTAGGGGATACCGTGTGTGGTATTCTGCCGTGGAATATAAGTCGACATTCATCTTCCAAAATATTAAAAATACTACCTACCCCCAGGTCTAGCCCCCCACTACAAACTATCCTATGGGCGCCCATGGATGTGATTATTGTTTTAAGAGGAAGTACAACTGGGTAACCATCCTCTATTATCAGAAGAAAAATGGAAGAACCGAGCAAGTGATTGCACGGTTTGAGTCACGTAACTATCAGCTTGCATTCGGGAGATAGTGGGTTCGAACCTCACTATCAGATGGTTTTCCGTGATTTCCCATGTGAAGAACCGGCAAATATTGGGGCTAAACCTTAACTAAGGCCATGGTCGCTTCCTTCCAACTCTCAGCCCTTTCCTATCCCATCGTCGGCATGAGACCTATCTGTGTCGGAGCGACGTAAAAAAAGAAAAAATGGAGAATGAAGGTAACGGCATAAGAAAGTGAAGGGCCACGAAATGAGTGAAAATGAAAGACTCCCTAGGCCTTGCGAAACTTAATACCGTCGGGGGATTTTATTCCCTAATCTTCTCATTAGCATTATTGAGGATGGTTATTACTGGATTATTATTATTATTATTATTATTATTATTATTATTATTATTATTATTATTATTATTATTATTATTATTGTTGTTGTCCGGCTCCATGGATGAATGGCTAGCGTGCTGGCCTATGGTTTTAGGGTCCTAGATTCGATTCCCGGTCGGGTCGGGTATTTTAAATTTAATTAGTTAATTCCTCTGGCTTGGCCGTCTTCAACATTACGATTCATCCATACAGACATGCAGGTCGCCTACAGATGTCAATTCACTCACTAATGAGCTGCATTTAGAGCAGTCGCCCAGGTGGCAGATTCCCTATCTGTTGTTTTCCTAGGCTTTTCTTAAATGATTGCACAGAAATTGAAAATGTATTGAACATCTCCCTTGGTAAGTTATTCCAATCCTTAACTCCCTTTCCTATCAACAATATTTGCCCCAATTTGTCCTCTTGAACTCCAGCTTTATCTTCATATTGTGAGCTTTCCTTTCGAAAGACCTGCATCAAGCCTCTTCGTATGCCACGCATTATTATTATTATTATTATTATTATTATTATTATTATTATTATTATTATTATTCAAAACTACGAAATTTCATTGTTAAAAGATCCATGCCCATTTTCACACATCTTTTACAGAATTTAAAGATAAAAATTTCGAATCGTAAGAGAAAAGTTGATAAAATGTAATGATCTCTCTCTCTGTCACACACACACACACACACACACACACACACACACACACACACACACACACACACACACACAAACACACACACACTCTATTTCAATTATACACTTCTTTTTCCTACATCTTTTCATCTTTTACGTAGAAATCATTCACGTGAATTCAATGTACTAACCTTATTACTTCGTATTTCCCTACCGACATATTTTTAGTTTCAATTTGTTGATTGTATTATCATACCTGCAGCCAAAGGCGAATCCGGGGTTCCCTAGGGGGTGGGGCGGGGGTGGGGGTGGTAGTAACTTCTGTTTTCTTCTTTTCTTTTTTTTACATACCATACCACAAAGCAAAAAACTAGTAATTGAAACATTTTACCTCCACAGTGATTAAATTACTGAAGTTTAAGTAAACTGTTATAGTAAACGATAGGTAATTTATTGTCATTTATTTCACCTTAAAATTCCAATTAAAAAGTTTTAAAGTACTAGATCAACTCTTCTCTCAGGTTTAGGAACTCTATACAGTTACGTTTTAGCAGTTCATATCAATCAATATTTAACCATTTAGAAATATCCAGCCTTCGTGGTTTTGACTTAACAGATCTTCAGCATTTATTGGGCTTTCCTTATGCAAAGCTATTAAACCAGTTCTTCCTATTTGTACTTTCAGGTTTTTAGCTTACTTAGGGCCGAAAAAATTATCTCTGTAGACGCTGTCGTGACTGGGAGGGTGGCAAATATTTGCAGTAATAGTCTAACATAAGGAAAGAAGTCTTCATTACATATAGCTTATATATCAATGCAATTTGTTTGCCTTTTATTTTCTTCTGGATGAGACGTACTACAATTATCCCTCTATACTAATATTTATTAGATTAATTCAGCACTTGTTTCTATGCAATCTCTGATTCATACCTTTCTGCTGGTTTAATAATTTCTTCTACTGAAAACTTAGAAAAATGACTGGGAATAAGCCCTTCTAATGGCATCACTTTGTAACATTATCACAAAAGCGTTATTCTAACTGGTTTATTAAGAGGTCGGCAAAAGATAAGAATGCTACCTTCTATAGTATTCTCCAGGTACCTTACCTGACACATTCATTATTTGAGTTGGCCTGCCACAAATATGTGGGAGACTTATTTCTTTACACATTGAAACAGCCATACCATTTGATGTAATAAAAATGTCTTTAAACTCTTCATCCTAATTGTTCTCATTATATTCAATCTTCTTCTTATTATAGCACTTGCCTGTGTCTGTTACAGCAACACGAGAAAATGGAGGGGTGGATTTTAATGAAACTTGGTACTTCAGTTCAGAATAACGTCGAGTAGGATCTTAGCTATAGTTCATTCCATGTTAAGAAAACAGTATTGCTCTTATGACAACAGGGTTGGCATATCGAACGGCTTTGCTCAACACCATCACAGGTAAACGGCGGTACATAAATTTGTGGAACTCAGTATTTAAATTCAAGATAAAAAGCGGAAGAAACTACGCTGAAAATTACTTTTATGAACTAAAGGGGACGGGGGTTTACAGGGACTATTTTTGGTTTGTACAGAATCAGAGGTAAACTACGACAAAAAAAAAAAAAAAAAAAGCCTCAGCACTGAAGTGTAAGGCTAACTGGGGGAGGAAATAGAAAAATAACATTTTTTATGGGTTCGAGGGGTGAGGGATGCATTTAATTGCATTATAAAATTTCCCCAGGCAACGTGGGGTACTGCTGTACTGTCGTATCGCTCACAAAAACAATAGTAAAATTAAATGCGTTCATGAAAAAGTGGTAAAATTAAAATGCGCTTAAAAAGAACAGCAAAACAACAAAACCAAGCACAAGTAAAACACACGGCTAACTTTTTTATCAATACAACTTATGCCATGACGTATCGCTGCACACCACAACACCTAAATCTTCAGCAACAACTTCTGTACAGTACGAAAATAATAGATCACACACAAATACTACGCAATATACAACCAACTCTCACTCACGACAAGTACGCACTGATTTAAAGCCTAAAAACATACACGCAACAAATGAAATGAAATGGCGTATGTCTTTTAGTGCCGGGAGTGTCCGAGGACATGTTCGGCTCGCCAGGTGCAGGTCTTTTGATTTGACACCCGTAAGCGACCATCGTGATGAGGATGAAATGATGGAGACGACACATGCACCCAGCCCCCGTGCCAGTGAAATTAACTAATGATGGTTAAAATTCCCGACCCTGCCGGGAATCGAACCCGGGACCCCTGTGACAAAAGGCCAGCACGCTAACCATTTAACCATTTAGCCATGGAGCCGGACACGCAACAAATATATACTGTAGATGACTCACTAAAGAAGTGAGCTGCCGGGGGTTCACAGAGTAAGGGACTACACGATGCTTGTACCAGAGCAACACAGAAGAACGAAAATGAATCAAGGCAACGAAGCGATGGCTGTTCCGGCCATTGTGCTTCCTCCCTACGAATATATTTATGAAAAAGAAAATGTTATGTAGTTATTTTAATAACTCACGAGCAGAAATGCCTCATCCTTTTTATATGTCTTTCATAATACATTACAAAGTACATAATAATATCCCTTAATCACGAGGAATTATGGGTGTCTCAGAGGGAATGTGTTCACTCCTTGTAGGTCCATAAGAGCAGTACTGTTTTCTTAACGTGGAATGAGCTATAGGCTATAAGTTGTTCAAAAAAATGTTATCTTTCGGGGTGTTTCAGAAGGGGCCTAACACATAAAACTAGATACCAGTACATTCTCTTACTGTTGGTTTCACACGAATATAGCTCATGGCGAATTTTTGTTCTATATATTTTTTCCAATGTAGTGAATAATAAGGGAAATATCAGTGGCGGTCAAATGGACGTTTGAAGTCCAAGAGCAGGTAAATAGCTCTGCAGACTGTAAAGAGAGTTCTTATGGAGATCGTTACGGCAACATTTTAAAGGCTTTGTACTGGTGATCACTGTTTTAAGAGGTAGTACAACTAGGCAACCATCCTCTATATAACGCTAATCAGAGAGAAAAATGGAAGGGATCAGCCACTTCGAAAATGAAGGTACTGGCCAAAGAAAGACAAGGGCCACGAAGAGCGTGAAGATGAAAGACTCCATACGTAATACCGTCGGAATTGGAAAAGAACAAGAGTTGACCAAAGGAGGTCGGATAGGATAGATGAAAGTGAGGAGCCTGACAAAATAAAATGGAACCAATGTCAGGACTCGGCTAAGGACCCCGTGGTCGCCAACCCACTCTCCAAAGTTACGAACCCCTGAGACCCATTTTAGTCGCCTCTTACAACAGGCAAGGGATACCGTGGGTGTTATTTTACCGCCACCGCCCACACGGGGAAGGCTTTGTACACCTATAAGTATTTTTGTAATATTAACCCGGTAATAGGTGTTCCTTTATACCGGAAGAGATAAAATGAAGATCAGGAATAATGCAAGAAAATAGGAAACTGTAAAGGGCCACAGAGAGCAAAGAAGTGACTACCTCGCGACGAGCCGCTGACAGGGACAGGCATACCCACTTATGTGCCACAGAATCTGGGGAACAGTGTGAGAGGAGGAAAATATGTTCTCATGCACATGTTAGATGATAGTCCCGTCAACGACGGGTACTACAGTAAGTTCCCTTACATTGAAGGCTTTCCACCTCAATCCGTTTCCGAATAGATCCCATTTCGTGTATCTTAGGTCTGGCAATACACTGAATGTGAGTTAGAGGTCGGTATGGTGCTAAGTCAAAATATATTTTGAATAATGGACAGCAAACTTTTTTTCTGGTTTCCAAGGAAGAAACCATATTATCTATCTACTATTTCGTACACCTTGTCTATGATTTACAATGATGAATAGTCGATGAAGAATCAACTTTTAAAAGCTGATCACCTTTATTAATAGAGTAATACAGTAAACGATTCTCAACCTGTTAGCTTCCCCACGTACATCTGTTAGTTTGTCAGTGACTCCCTCGAGATCACCCCTTTGTACTACCTTTTCCATTTTTCCACCATTTTCTCGAATGTAACTTACCTCAAATAATTCTACCTTGCAAACTGACTTGGCCGTTCTTCTTACTTTCTCAATGCATGTAGTATTGTTCTTAATTCGTGGACTAAAATGTGGCATGTCTGCAGTTGTCGTGGGAGAAGGGTTACATTATCTATCAGAAAACTTGAGTTACCGCAGAGCATGATAAGGAAGTGAAGAATGCATTAAGGGGCAAAAATAACGAGGTTATCATCTCCTATTATCTGAAGTGGTCGCCGTGTAAATATAATTATTATTTGCTTAGATGATTTAAGATATGTACTTGAGAACTTACTGTAAACTGCACATCCGAAAAAGAATATTCCTTAAGCATAAGGGAAATCGCGAACCCACTTACGGAATGTCACGATCGGTTCGGATTTGAACTTAAGATCTCCGAACTGTGCACGCCCTAAAATTGCCGGTTTTCGGGTAGGGACTATTGTAGAAGTAATAAACGTATGCTTAACTAACAGACTATAACACTACTCTAGCAATATAAAGCGAGATTTTTACTTGTCGCAAAATACAAAAAATTCAAATACGTTCATTAGTTTCTCTCTCTCCTTAGGTGTAGTGAAAAAACAAAGGTGTTCGAGTACTTTGGAATTAGGAGAAGACACATTCCGAGACAATTCTGGCACAGAAGTACTTTATCTACTAGACCTAATGAAACGAGATAATCACACTGTGAACATGATACAGAAACTCGCCAACTGTTTGCAGATTCCGAGACGTATGAGTCATACATATTTGAAACCAAGCTTTCACATAGGGTCACGCATTACAGACCGATAGAGAAGCTTGAAAGTCTCAGACAGCACAAGACAAGAAATATTTAATTAAGAATCAATTATGGTTCGTCGTGTAGCCTCCTTGGCTCAGGCGTCGGCCTCTCACCGCTGGGTTCCGTGGTTCAAATACTGGTCACTCCATGTGAGATATGTGCTGGACAAAGCGGAGGCGGGACAGGTTTTTCTCCGGGTACTCCGGTTTTAGCTGTCATATTTCATTCCAGCAACACTCTCCACTATCATTTCATTTCATCTGTCAGTCATTAATCACTGCCCCAGGGGAGTGCGACAGGCTTCGGCAGCCGGCACAATTCATATCCTCGCCGCAAGATGGGTGCTTTATTCATTCCATCCCTGACCCGGTCAATGACTGGAAAACAGGTTGTGGTTCGTCGTGTGGGTTACTGCAGTCACGTCCTAGTTCGTAAACCATGGGCAACGGCTGAGTGACCTAGTAAGTGGTCCTGAGAGTTGGAATACCAATTGCTATGGAATGGGAGTGGGCATCTCGGACATATTTGAGCCATGGCCATCCTTGTGCTCAGGCCGCTAGGACTATACAATTCAGCGGTGGTCTCTAACCCGTTAGAGGAGAGATTCTCACTGGGACTACGTGTAAGGGTACCATTCTGCTTCACAGAATTTTCACCAAGCACGCTCAGAACATTTTAAGGACGCCTCAGACCTATAGGAGAAACGGAGTCCCACTCCCATTTGACAGGCGAGGAACTGGTTCGAAACAACTTGGCGAACGAAATTGAATTCGATGAGGATCTATCAATATTAATGGGGCTTATGGTAGAAAGAAAGTAGAACTGGGTGAGTCAGCAAAGATGATGCATACCGAACTCGATAGCTGCAGTCGCTTAAGTGCGGCCAGTATCCAGTATTCGGGAGATAGTGGGTTCGAACCCCACTGTGGCAGCCCTGAAGATGGTTTTCCATGTTTCCCATTTTCACACCAGGTTGTACCTCAATTAAGGCCACGGCTGCTTCCTTCCCATTCCTAGCCCTTTCCCGTCCCATTGTCGCCATAAGACCTATCTGTGCCTGTGCGACGTAAAACAATTTATGAAAAAAAGGGGATGCATCTGGATGTGTTCGGAGTTAATAATAAGATATTCGGGTAAGGGGAGATAACGAGGAAGAAATAGGCGATTATAAAGTGTACTTGACGGGAGTTAAAAGGGGAAGGGCAGAGTGTGGGGTAGGACTGTTCATTAGGAATACTACTGCACGCAACATAGTTTCTGTTACACACGTAAATGAGCGAATTATGTGGGTAGATTTGGCAGTTGGAGGAATCAGAACGAGAATTGTCTTAGTGCATTCACGATGTGAGGGTGCAGATGAGGATGAAGTTTACAAGTTTTATGAAGCATTGAGTGGCATCGTAATAAGCTAATAAGCTATGGGAAGCGTTTGCTGGACTTCTACGCTAGTATGGGATTAGCAGTTACGAATACATTCTTCAAACATACGGCTATTCATCCATACACACGGGAGGGTAGGGACATCCGATCCAACAGACTATACTCCGTACGGCTCTACTTCTAAATTGACGTTTTAGCAGATTTTGGCTCTGCCTGGTGGTTATACGCTGAAGCATAGACATCCAACCAATCCCAAGCTGCCATTCATATCGATTTATATCGGCAGAGCACGATCTCGATACTTAGTTGCCAACTCTAATATTTACATTCGCCACGTGGTTAACCTATCTCGCTCAGCGTGTTTGATATTCAGTACGGTTCGCGATCTTTTGCATTTTCCTTCAATATTTAGTGTGTTTTTCATATTGTTGGAGGGTTCCAGTGACTGAGATCAGTAGAGTGTTCCCTTTGTAGGCCATAACCTCCTTTCTGTGCCAGCCATTAGCCGTTAACGATGTGTTATTTCCTCATTCTCTTTTATTGTTAATAATATATTATCTTACAGTGCCAGATATTGTTAGAAAGTGTAGTTCTTGTGAATTTGTTTTCAATCCATATTCATTCGTTTTTCTGAGTACTGTATTACAATTTAAAAGGGCTGTTTACCGCGGTCATATTGCATCAGCTGTTCTCGCAGGCGTAGCGCGCTGGCAACAGAGGGAAGGCGATGCTCATTTGTTTTGCGAAACTTCAATTTAGAAGTAAGGCCGTGCGGAGTATATATGTTAACCGACTGTGAATTAAGGAATGTGCGTGTTTGTTTCGGAGGTTTTTCGATTATACAGATGAAAATCTGATCTGCAGTGAACTACGTACTTCTAGGCCTAGAATAGTGAAATCTGTCTACAGACGAATAGAGGTAGAAAAACTCCATGACGAGGAAATTAGACAGACGTACATGGATATAATTAGTGAAAATGTCCAAACAATGAACAGTAAGCAAGTTAAGGATATAGAAAGAGAATGGGGTGGGGGCGACATACAGGGATGCTGTAGTAGAAAGAACAAGGAAATGCTTAGGAAGAACTGTGTGTAAAGATGGAGAAAAAGCTAACATCTTGGTAGAATGACGAAGCGAGAGCAGCTTGTAAACGTAAAAGGAAGGCTTATCAGACCTCCAAACAAGAGCTGATGTAGATAGTGGATTGTACGTAGGGCTAGATGAAAGAAACAGAGCGAAACAAATAGCTGTTGAATCAAAGAAGAAGTCGTGGAAAGATTCTGGGAATAACCGGGAGAGGCTAGGTCAAGCAGCAGGGAAACCTTTCTGAACAGTAATAAAGAATCTTAGGAAGGAAGAGGGAAAGGAAATAGTGTTTTGGGTAAATCAGATGAATTCATAATATATTCCGGGGAATCACTGGACAGGTGGAAGGAATATTCTGAAAATCATCTTAACATAAAGGGAAATCTTTCTGTAGACGACGCCAACAACCAAGCTCATGGGGAGGAGGACAATAATGTTGGTGAAATTACGCTTAATGAAGGGTGGTTAAATGAAACTCCATTGTCATAAAGCAGCAGGAATAAGATGAAACCAGGCCTGAAATGGTGAGATATAGTGGGAAGGCAGGGATGAAATGGCTTCATAGAGTAATAAGATTAGCATGGAGTGTTAGTAAGATACCTTCTGATTGGACAAAAGCAGTAATTGCCATCTATCTATACGCAAGGGAACAGGAAGGATTGCAACAATTATCGAGATATCTCATTGATTAGTATACCAGATAAGGTATTCACTGGCGTCTTGGAAGACAGGGTGAGATCAGTGGTTGAGAGGAAGTTGGATGAAAACCAGTGTGGTTTCACACCACAGAGGGGCTGTCAGAATCAGATTTTCAGTATGCACCATGTAATTGAAAAATGCTACGAGAGAAATAGTTATGTATGTATGTTCAGTCCGTCAGCAATGCCGCTGGTGGAATCCTCTACAGCTCTGCCATCAGCTGTCATAGATGGCCTAGGCATCACTGAAGAGGCGTACTAGGGAAATGAGGAGTGAGGTAGTTTCCCGTTGCTTTCCTCACCGAGCCAGAGTTGCTATTACATATCAGTCTGCCAAGCCCACTGAAATGCATACACCAACCGACCCTATGAGCAACATTCTCACACCATTCATAGCAGGGACTGGCTGCATAAGGATTGGCATTACTAGCATCGCTCATACCTCAGTCACTTTCATATTGTCAAAGCCAAGGATAAGACAGAAACAGATCTATGAAAGCAACAAAATTACTCTAGCCCATACCAACAGACATAGTGCACTGTAAACACTAGGTCCTGCCAGCAAAGGCATGAGAAATAGTTATGTTTATGATTCGTAGATCTAGAGAAAGCATATGACAGAGTACCGAGGGAAAAGATGTTCGGCGTACTGGGGGACTATGGGATTAAAGGTAGATTATTAAAAGCAGTCAAAGGCATTTATGTTGACCATTGGACTTCTGTGAGAACTGATGCTAGAATGAGTTCTTGCCTCAAGGTACTTACAGCGGTTAGAGAAGGCTGGAATCTTTCACCTTTGTTTTTCATAGTTTACATGGATCATCTGCTGGAAGGGAGGGATTCAGTTAGGTGAAAATATACTAAGCAGTCTGGCCTATGTTGACGACTTGGTCTTAATGGCAGACTGTACCGAAAGCCTGCAGTCTAATAGATAGATAGAGAGATAGATAGATAAAGCCTTTATTTTCTGTGGCATTTGAAAATAGCTGCAATGAGTATGGTATAAAGTGATGTCAGTAGGTAAGAAATCCAAGAGACCTGAATGTCAGATTGGGGATACAAAGCTGGAACAGGTAATTTCAAGTATTTAGGATATGTGTTCTCCCAGAATGGTAGTATAGTAAGTGAGATTTAATCTAGGTGCAGTAAAGGTAATGCAGTGAGCTCGCAGTTGCGATTAACAGTATTCTGTAAAAAATAAGTCAGCACTCGTACCAAATTATCTTTACATCGGTCTGTTTTCAGACCAACTTTGCTTTACGGGACTGAAAGCTGGGTGGACCCAGGATATCTTATTCATAAGTTAGAGGTAACAGACATGAAAGTAGCGGGAGTGATTGCTGGTACAAACATGTGGGAACAATGGCAGGAGGGTACTCGGAATGAGGAAATAAAGTATAAGTTAGGGATGAACTCGACGGATGAAGCTGTACGCATAAACCAGCTTCGGTGGAGGGGTCATGTAAGGCGAATGCAGGAGGATAGGTTACCTAGGAGAATAATGGGTTATATTATGGAAGGTAAACGAAGTATAGGGAGATCAAGACGACGATGGTTAGACTCAGTTTCTAACGATTTAAAGATAAGAGGTATAGAACTAAATGAGGCCACAGAACTAGTTACAAATAGAGGATTGCGGCGGCGGTTAGTAAATTCACAGAGGCTTGCAGACTGAAAGCTGAAAGGCATAACAGTCTATAATAAAGATGTATGTATGCAAAAATCAAAGTCCTGAAGCACGGTAAAATTGTTGAAATAGAGCCCATCGAAGTGTCGTTCAATCATAGCGGTAACTACTCCATGAAAATCTGCATTAAAAGATCAAACTACTTTTTATATCCTAGATGCACTTGTTATTAGCAGATCAATGATGAACGTACTTAAAGATTAGCCATTACTCGTGTTAAGATAAGATTTGTAAGTGAATATCAAGTTGTAGTAACATTAACATCAGCCAATCACTCTGTTATTATCGTGGACACCACTCATAATGAATACAGAGTGAAATGGAATCTTCCCATTTTAAAAGATTTGAATATCTACCGAAGTAATGCGGTAGTTGGATCTGAATGATACTCAGCATCTTCGTTCCTGTTCATGAAGCAGTCGCTTGTAGCTAAAAGTAAACAATATGAATCATTTAAACGTTATCGAGGTTTCTCCCTTAAAGAGGCTACTATGTTAATAAGAAGCATTTTTTCAGACATTTCCAGGCATTTGGAGATGCCGTCACTAACACCACATACTCTTTTTCATATCACCTGCTTCCTAAAAAGATGACAATACTACATTTCAAATACATAAGAAGGCTTGGGAGGCTAGAGATCTATCACTGTATTTATATTTATAAACCAAAAACAAAAACAAACCCCATGGCACTACAGCTCTTGAAGGGCCTTGGCCTACCAAGCGACCGCTGCTCAGCACGAAGGACTGCAGATTACGAGGTGTCGTGTGGTCAGCACGACGAATCCTCTCGGCCGTTATTCTTGGCTTTCTAGACCGGGGCCGCCATCTCACCATCAGATAGCTCCTCAATTCTAATCACGTAGGCTGAGTGGACCTCGAACCAGCCCTCAGGTCCAGGTAAAAATCCCTGGCCTGGCCGGGAATCGAACCCGGTGCCTCCGGGTAAGAGGCAGGCATGCTACCCCTACACCATGGGGCCGGCATTTATATTTATGCATGAGCTATATTCAGTAATCTGAATGTTTCTGTTCCAGTCCATACTGAATTAAAAGAGTATTGAGTATCTTAAGCGACGGCTCACTTTATTTGAGAAAGTGCATCAGTGAGATGCTAAAGCCCCTTGCCTACTAGATTCACTCTAAATCGCCGGATATCCTAACCAACAAACATCCGTACGTCACTTGTAATAAATCTGAATCATACTAACCACGTATAAAGATATACAGAATAGTTCTCAACATAAGAAACACGGAGACTCCCAGGAGAAGTTATTCACTATACCACTGCATACAAATTATTATGAAACTTGTACCTAGAAATCCACAGTTTTTCCTGCCTCCGTAAGAATAAATGGGCATTCACAGACACTATAATCCAGTTTGCCAACCAGCATAAATAAATATCCAGGTGTACTGATTGATTGAACACTTTAAATACACAGATGAACTCCAAAAATTGCAAATGTCCTTCCTCTTTCACAATCCTGTCCATTGTACTACTATATACGTTTATTCAATGGCATATTCTGGTTTACTTTAATCAATTTTTCGATGTGGCATTGTCGCGCAGTTCAATCAAAATTTTGAACGATATCAAAAAAAAAATCTTTGAAATAACTACATAAAAAATCATACTACCAGATAATTTCAATTATAATTAACTCTTAATAAAAGTTTTCTAAATGAACCATACGAAAATTTAAACATACTAATTTGCTAAGAAAATATAGCACAGTTCCTCAACACAACAAACACGGAGACCGACAAGAAGAAGAGCTATTCACTACCCCGTTGCGTACAAATTATTATGGAAAACTAAAAAACCAAAACAAACCCCACGGCGCAACAGCCCCGAAGGGCCTTGGCCTACCAAGCGACAGCTGCTCAGCCCGAAGGCCTGTAGATTACGAGGTGCTGTGTGGTCAACACGACGAATCCTCACGGCCGTTATTCTTGGCTCTCTAGACCGGGGCCGCCATCTCACCGTCAGATAGCTCCTCAATTGTAATCACGTAGGCTGAGTGAACCTCGAACCAGCCCTCAGGTCCACGTAAAAATCCCAGACCCAGGATCTCCGGGTGAGAGAAAGGCATGCTACCCCTACACCGCGGGGCCGGATATTATGGAAAAAGAACAGAGAATTACGGTATCACAGAACTCCTTGTTGAAAACGTTGCACACCTAGTTCCCATTTATTTATTTATTATTATTATTATTATTATTATTATTATTATTATTATTATTATTATTATTATCATACTTTGCTTTCACCTGCTGGTCAATTACTAATGACCCATGAGTCAAAACTACAAATCTTCCAACAGCGCCAGGTGGAGGAAGGGGTATATTCCAGATATGTCTTCGTTGCATCAAGGATAGAGGCCCAGTGCGAGAAGCACGTTGAGTTGATGACCCAATACCCCGCGTCCAACACAGATCTATTCGGTGCACGTTGCAGGCAACTGTAAAACCAGAAGTAGGACCCTTACAAAGGAGATTAAATTTCAAGAAGACTTAATTGGATGAGGTTTGCTGCAGACCTGACGAAGCCGTTGAGGCCATACCCGTACACCCTGAGGGATAAGACGATTTTATAACTATCATCAAAGTAATTTACAGGAGAAGTATCTCAAGAGACTGCCGAACAGAAGCTTGTAAATGCCTCCTCGAGAGGCACAGTACAAGCGCCATTATGAAGAAGGCCCCTTCGACGTAGAAGAACAACTAATGGAGGCAATCGCACAGGAAAGCTAAGTGGTGCGATCCTATCGAAAGCATAGACATGAAGTTTACTAGATGTGCCTGGTAGACCCATAAGAACCATTGGCGATGAATCAACTAAACCACGGAGTAAGATCAGTGAAATGACCCCAGACAAAGAGATCAGACTGACAGTCAACTTCATCTGAACAGGAAGACAGTTGAAAAGAAAGACAGCGAATCGCTCATTATGAGAGAATATGATGACGACAGCCAATTGAACTCTCATTCACTATGCTATTAATCTGCCACTGACTGACGGCCTGAAACTTAACAAAGCGGCCGGTATCGACAATCTGAGAATTGAACAAATCAAACGGTACGGGCCAAGGACCGTTAGGTAGCTCCTAAATTAATGAATGTGTCATGGAATTAAGGATACCCAAGGCATAGAGAAAGTGACAGCACTTCTGAAACCGGGTAATGCATGCATTAGAACGAATGAACCGCATTGCGGTATCAAATGACGACAAAAGGATTCAGACGAGATAAATCGTGTGGGGGTCAAATTTTGAACTTCACTCAGCATGTTGAGGACGGTCTTGAAAAGAAACTTGGCTGCCGGAACCGGTTTTATCGACATAACAGCAGTTGGTAAGGAAATGATATCAAGTCACGGAAGACTGCCATCTAAGCTCATCGGTACCTTTCTCCAAAACAGAACGTTCTATGTGTGTCTTAATGGTAAGAAGAGTCGATGGAGAACACGAAAGAACGGAATGCCACAGGGCATTGTTATACATCTATACTAATGATCAGCCCATCCTGTAAACATACCCTATATATATGTCGTCGACACTGCCGTAGCTTCACGAGGTCGAAACAACGCTAGGTGAAGCTATGGTGTAGCTATCGATGTACTGCGAAGCCAATAACCCAAAGCCCAAATCAAGTAAGACGCAAGTGTGTGCATTTCATTTGTGCAACAGAGAAGCGTGAAGAGCGCTTGGCATCTGGTGGAGAGCGGATCGATTGCAGCATTGCCCATTTTCCAAATACGCTTGACCGCACCTTGTCATACAAGCAACATTGCTTGAATATAAAAGGAAGTGTGCTCTACAAACAATATTTTGCGCAAACTCATCAGTTCTACTTGGGAAGCACAGACAACGACACAGCAAACATCAGCACTGTGCCTATAATATCTGCAGCAGAGTATGTAGCGTCGGCTCACATAAACCATGTTGACGTCGCACTCAAAGAAACTGTCCGGATCATCACAGGAAGCCTTAAATCAACACCTGTTCACAAACTCTACTCCACTCGTCCGATCGCACCCTCTGATGTGCGACGGAAGATAGCGGATGCCGAGCGCAAAAAGCAAACTGAAGATCCACGCCACCCTCTGCATGGACACCACCCACCTGGCCGTTGACTGAAATCTAGGAAGAGCTTGTTCAGTACATCCCAAGCACTTCAAGGATCTCAACAAAGCACTCGCATGAAATTGTGGAAGAAGAAGCTGAATGATCCAAAAATGCAAGCCAAGGAAGAACTAGCCCCTGCAGGAGACCTCCCTTAAGTACCCCATACACGCGCAGACTTCTGGGATACTTACCTGCACATACTTGCCTCCGGGAGGTAAGTCGGAAGTATGCAGTTGCCCATACACGCTCAGACTAAATGATTATTTACCGAGGAAGTTGAATACATCGCGCTCAGCTGTTTTTCTGTTTAAGAGTATACGCTTCGGACGGTTGAAAAATGTAATCGGATTGAAATTAATTAGAAAGTCGGTATAGAGATGAGTTGTTATTTGGACACAATGTAGCGCTCTGCACGAAGAAGACGCGCAAAAAAATGTCAGTTTTCATATTTATAGGTTATTACATTTACATTTTCTGCCGCAACTCTGAGATAGCGCTTTCGTCGCAAAGTCTCCGGCTGAATTCAAGGAGCGCCAGAATGTCAGAGACTTGCCTGCAGACTTTTTGTCGGCAGACTTATCGGCCATACACACAGAGACATGTCTGAAGAGACTGGTTTGCGCAAACTTACCTCCGACTAAGTCCGCGCGTGTATGGGGCCCTTTACACCATCTGGAGATCTCTAAACAGGATCAGAAACGGTGCTTCAAGACGCAAGGCAAACTTTCAAAAGTGGGGACTACTCCCGGAAGGAAGCAGCACTCAGTGCGGGTGCAGAGCCATTCAGGACCAAGCACATCTTCTGGTCTGTGAGAAATTTAGTGAACACTGCACAGCCCATGGGATCTTGGAAGTAAATGACAGGGCCATCTCGGTCGCTAAATCTTGGAAACATTGCATCTGACCTGAACACGGAAATTATTATTATTATTATTATTATTATTATTATTATTATTAATTTCTTATTTTCAATTATCTGGAGAATAATTATGGTAGCACTTCTAAGATTGTTTAGCATCTACGTCTTCAACTTACTTCTCAGCTAGGAAGAATTTGTGGAATGCGTGGCTCCATGAGCACGGTGATCAATAAACATGATCAAAAATAATTTTTGGAACCAGGACAAAAATCTGGACCAATTTCTACTATTTACTACTAGCCTTTATCCGCGCCTTCACATATATGGAATTATTTCCATTTTGATATTAATTTCATCGCACCTGCTTTCCCGTGAAACAACAGCAGTGTTTCAGAGCTTCGTGCAAACAGTATGTGAAGCTTGTCAGTATGAACGTTGCTGGCGGAAGCGACATGTATGACAGTTCCTCAACCACCTTCTTCACCCATTAATATGTGGGTACTTCCATCTCTGCTCGCCGCCTTATCCGCACGCAGGTGAACGGAATCTGCCGCAGAAGAACCGCAGGCAATTTCTTTAACACTTCGAAAAGCGATGCTATTGGTCGAAAATACGTGTTGTAGCATATATTATTGATCGTTGTTAAATTCTATTCTTTACGAAGTAGTTCATTTTCTGAAGATCTTGCATTTTACCGCTCCTACGTGCGAGCGCCCTCGGCCTCATGTTCTAAACGCTCCTTTAACTCTTAAATAAGCGCAATTTTCTGGAAAATCGTCAGTTACGAAGAAAATGCAAATAAACATTAATATAAGAAATATAATTCTTAACCCTATATGTATGCTGTTTTAGTTCGTATGACCAAAAGTTTACCAGTTATTTAGGCTCCGTCGGATAAGGCATGAGGCAAAACACAGGAAAGTATTTTTCCTGGAAAACTTTCAGCTAAGAGAAAATGCACATTGACTTCTATATAGGAAACTGAATTCTAAGTACACCTTATAGGCTCCATTTATTAACAACAGTTGAGACAATATTATCTTCCAGGGGTCCCAGGTACCCATTTTTCTCTGACTTGCTTCACATTTTCTTTCGCCGCATGGTCCCGTTACGAGACACCGAGTTCCACAAACTTCCGAATATACTTTCACATGTACCATATTAGCAAAGATTCTCATAGTTCGGCTCCTTGGCTGAATGGTCACATTATTGGCCTTAGATTCAGAGGACCCCAGGTTCCATTACCAGCCGGATCGACGATTTTAATTACGTAAGGTTAATTCCTATGACTCGGGAACCGGGTGTTTGTGTTCATCTTGATATTTTCTTCATCTACGAACAAAATACTACGCTACTAACCACCACAAAAACACGCAGTAGTGAATACGGCCTTCCACATAAGGTTTGCGGCAGGAAGGGTAACCGACCGTAAATCTCAGCCAAATCCACAAGTGACTAACCTAGTTAATTGGGAAAAATGCTAGGAAGAAGACGAGTTACGGATTATCATAACTGAAATTTAGGTGCGTCCGGCTTTCAGAACTTATTCGGAAAGAAATTCGTACTACCTACGGGCTTCAATGTGCTTCAATTCATTCTGATTTATGAAAATTGTTCTCAAATTGAAGGGTGTAACACACTCAGTTGAAGACGACACTTTAACAGATGAAATTCATGAAGGAATGCTCCAGATCAACGACCTTTTAATTACACCACAGAGACAAGAAGAACGCTCGCGTTATAATACTGACAGCAAAAAAAAAAAAAAAAAAAAAAAAGAAAAAAAAGTCAACACCTAAGATTTTCCAAAGAAAGTAATTTACTTTATTAACATCAATGAATAACTTGTGTGTGGTGTATGAATTGTCATTTAACTCGTTACTAATGAGCTATCCAGATCAATTTTCATTAGCAAAAATGAGAGTTTACAGCAAATTATTCACAGGTATTTAAAAAAAACTTGCCAAATACACCCTTGTTTGTATCAAAATTGAACACAGTTTAAGGACAGTTCATTTTTATTTCCATTCACTCATACTGTATGTGACGGTTGTTATTGCACTGTATCTCTGCACCATCACACACTTTCAGAAACGCGTGTTGCCACCTCTGGCATGAATCACACAGCCTCTAGCCTTTGAAGCATACTCCTGACGAGTGCCGCACTGGCTTCTTGAAGAATCAGCTCCCATTCTTCTTGAACGACTTCCCGGAGACTCTGAATAGTCTCTGGACTGTGCTACGCATTTTTCTTACAAAAATGCATCATACATGCTCAAGTGGGTTGAGATCCGGACTGCGCGCAGGCCATTGAATCATGTGGATTCCTAATTCATCGATGTACTGAATGACACATATTGCCACGGCGGACAATGTCGATTCGAAATCTTCACCAACGCAAAATGAAGAACATGTACTTCCAGGATTCATTAAATATTATCATTATTATTATTTAATGATAATAATGGCGCGTGGCCTCCAGAGAGGCCTGGAGCAGCCGGTGCAGGTCTTTGGAGCTCTAAGATGAATTCTTATGCTGAAAGCAGCACAAACACTCAGCCCCAAGCCATGGGAATTAACCAGTGGCGGCTCGTGGATATCAGCAGTGGGGGGCGCGATACACACTTCGAACACTATACGGTGCTATGCATATGCAATTGTTTTGATTATTATTATTATCATTATTATTATTATTATTATTATTATTATTATTACATGCCTTTACTGGCAGGACCTAGTATTTACAGTGCACTATGTCTTCTAGTATGGGCTAGAGCAATTTTGTTTCTTTCATTGATCTGTCTCTGTCTTATTCTTGGCTTTGACAATATGAAAGTGACTGAGGTAGGCCTATGAGTGATACTAGTAATGCCATTCCTTCTGCAGCCAGTCCCTGTTATGAATGGTGTGAAAAAGTTGCTCATAGGGTCGGTTGGTGCATGCATTTCAGTGGGCTTGGCAGACTCATATGTAACAGCAACTTCTTGCTCAGTGAGGAAAGCAACGGGAAACTACCTCACTCCTCATTTCCCTAGTATGCCTCTTCAGTGATGCCTAGGCCATCTACGACCGCTGATGGCAGAGCTGTTGAGGATCCAACCAGCCTTAGGGCTGAAGACTGATCATACATTAACATTATCATTTTTAATATTATTATTATTGAAAATTATTGAATAATAATAATAATAATAATAATAATAATAATAATAATAATAATAATAATAATAATAATAATAATATTTGCCTGTTCTTGTCCACGATCGAGTTATGTTTACGAATAGTTTCATTGTAGTGATCACTTAAACAAGACACGACATTGACGTCACCAAGCGTTTTAAAGTCCATGGTACTATTGATATCACCCCTGTGGTGATCCATTTATCTCCTTTCCTAGAACGGGAGACAGGCAAGGAAAGCAGTAAAAGGTTTCTGAGATATCATTTCCACATATCCGCGAGTTCTTGTTATATACGTCAGGAGAATTAATTTTTCTTTGGAAAGCCCTATTTTCATTTTTCTTGGTCTCCGGATTTTTCAACAAGAAGTCTGGTGTCGGCCTAAAACACTCCTTCAGTTCGACTTTCTTCTCGATAGAAAGAGAAGAAAACGTTAGTTCTTTAATATGTTCGGCGGTAATCATACTGTATGAAGTGCAAACATTACACTACGCCTACATATAAATCACAACCTTTCTCCTAATTTCACCTTGTCACAGTCACCTCACAAAATCATTCATCAACACAAAGCTAAACATCGCGCTCTCCAGTGAGTATGGCCAACATGAGTCAAGTGCGAGAAGACAGTTGTTACAGTCGTTACTCGTTTCGTTAGTTAATAATCCTAAAAATTACAAGACTATTTTAAATATATACCGGCACATTTAACTCAGGTAAGTGCCTCAGTAAAATAGTTCCTAGTTTTAGGAGAGAAATGGCATAAACTGACCCCTGTTAAATAGAAATCAGATCACCAATGTTTCAGGTAGGTTGGTTGCAACGATAGACCGCGGCAGAAACGCGCCGGAATCTCCGTAGAACAGTACATCTCTACTGCGCCTCTGATTGGCTCCCTCAAGGCCAGTCAAGCGAGACTCGGAGTTTTGGTCCGCTATGAGAGAGCGCCCTTCTGCGCGGGGCCAGCAGCGCATCGGGCCGCAGTACAGTACAACTCGCGCCCTTGATAATAACCTTATAGTAAAATATTTCCCTTGTTAACATTTGAGATTAAAATTCCCTAATTTAATGGAACCCTGTGGGGGGCGCGCGCCTTAGCGCCTCCCAAACGAGCCGCCACTGGAATTAACTAATGAAAGTTAAAATCCCCGATCCGACCGGGAATCGAACCAGGGACACGTTGTACCACAGACTAGCATTCCAACCATTTATCTATGGAGCCGGACATTTATTCAATGTAGCAATGGGCTTTGTGACCCACCTTCCACAAAGACGAGCTCTGTTTGGGCAGCGAAGGAGATGCTTGCCCAAACCATTACAGAACCGCCGCTGAAAATTATCCGTGAACAAAAGTTGCAAGGAGAATACCTTTCTCCATGTCTCCTCCGCGCCCTTTCTCGTCTATATCGGGATCTGAAGCTAAAACGAGATTCATCCGTGAAGACAGCTGTTCCCCACTGAACATCAACCTAGTCCCGATGCTCTCTCGCAAACCGCAAGAAACTCTGTCGATGTTGATGCTTCAAATCTGGGCCAATAGGAGGTCTTCTGGAGTAGAGTTCAGCATCACGTTACCTCCTCTTCACTATCCACTCATTGACATTCACACCTTGTACCTGTTCAAGACGACTTCTGGCTATAACCGCAGTACTGTGCCGGTCACGCAGAATTCGAGGGTTTTACAACTGGGCCTGAGTGAGTATGACCCCAGTTCCCGATATCTACACTTGGTACGTGATTATTATTATTTATTTATTTATTTATTTATTTGCTTTACGTCGCACTGACACAGATAGGTCTTATGGCGACGATGGGACAGGAAAGGCCTAGGAATGGGAAGGAAGCGGCCGTGGCCTTAATTAAGGTACAGCCCCAGCATTTGCCTGGTGTGAAAATGGGAAAGCACGGAAAACCATCTTCAGGGCTGTCTAACCGCACGGCCAACTCGCCCGGTCATGAAATTGTTGATAGAGTACAGTATAACAACTGTCCGGCTCCATGGCTAAATGGTTAGCATGTTGGCCTCTGGTCACAGGGGACACGGGCTCGATTCCCGGCAGGGTCGGGAATTTTAACCATACTTGGTTAATTCCGCTGGCACGGGGGCTGGGTGTATGTGTCTTCACCATCCCATCCCCATCATGACACGCAAATCGCCTACGGGAGTCAAATCGAAAGACCTGCACCTGACGAGCCGAACTTGTCCTCGGACAGCTACCGGCACTAAAAGCCATACGCCATTAATTTCCATTTCAGCACAACTCAGCCACAAAACGCAAACGGCGTCAATAATAGCCTATTGTTGACTTAATTCCCTCTGGCAACATTTCCTACGATTCAGTACAAGTAACAAGTTTCGTAGGAGAGCATGAGAAATATTAACAACTATATCTCAGTTTCTCAACTATCTTGACGTATTGCGTTTTTTGTTCGTCAGTGATCACTGATTTTTATTTTCGAAGTATTGTAGAACTTTCCATATACTTTCAAGCAAGAAGACAACAAAGTTTGCTCAGATTGATAGCTTAGTAATTTATTTCAATTTCTCAGCATCCCAAATTTTCAATGATGTAAGATTTACTGGGGATTTGCATACGCATTGTATTCCACATTGTAATCCACACAACTAAGCTCTATAAGCAAGGCATTGCGTAGTGTCGGTCGCAGGCATCGATCATTCTAGAACATACACACACGTGCAATTCCTGAAACGTTCACTCTAAGATCGTACAGACGTATTAAGAAGTAAAATTTGACTAGATTACCTACCAACCGCTCACTATTTGAGAAACGAGTCTGGCAATTACAGTGCCTTAGTACTGCAGAATCAGCCATAGCTTACACCTACTACGAAGCTCTCCAACTTCCCCTTGTTAACTTCTACTCTACCCGGATTCTGACAGTATGAAGTTCAAGAGGACAAGGTGTACTTCAAATTTACAGACCTCCCCTTTCCTTGCCTGATGCTCTCATTCAAGGGGTCGGAATATTCGTGAGACTGAACAATGTTTATGTCCCTACGGAAAAAGAAAACAATTAAGGCACGAATTAAATTCACTTTCTCCCTCCCCCCGTAAGTACTTCTAAGCCATATAAGTTAATATCCAGCACGAATATGGTTGCCATAATTCTCTTCCATACTTCTGGGACAGAATTATACGTTACAAAAATCAGCGGATTATCAACAAAAGAGTTTTCTCAAAAAGCAAACATAATGTAATGAAAGTGGTAAAAAGTACAACTCTTTCACACTATTAAGGGTAAGTGTAAGGGTGTATTCTGCCCGCAGGCAGGTCCGAACCTCCGCAGATGTGTGCCTGAGCCGGAGTTCACGTACCGTAGGGTGGCCAGTTCCTTTCCGCTCCTCCATTCCCTTACCCCCAATCAACAGCGCGTGGCAACCCATCTAAATCTTGACCACGCCCAATGTTGCTTAACCTTGGAGATCTCACGGGATCCGGTGTTTCAACACGGCTCCGGCCGTTCGTTCACGCCAAATAGATCAATATATGTCATGCTGTGGTACATTTATTTATAACAATTAACGTTTCTTACTATACCAATCATATTTTTCGGAAGACCGAACTATGAAGTTTCTTTACCGCACATAAGTTTATAAAATTCAGTGCTAGATATGGGATGTTGTACGGAATGTCCAGAATGGCCCTAAGGGATGACAGAATTAATCCATTCTATAGACATACAATAATTCTAAATATCACACAAAGGAATCGACACACCAACAAGTGCATCAAGCAAAGAAAAATAATAAGCGGGTCCGACACTGATACTGTATTTCTGTCATTTGTTGTAAAACATTAAAGGTATTACTCCAAGACGGGTAGGAAAGTGACTATTTGATGGCAGAAATTTGAGTTTATTTCAATACTGAATCCAAATACAGAAGAGTCTCGATTATCCGACCTAAACGGGACCTGGAGTATGTCGGATCACCGAAAATGTCGGATAATACAGAATAACTTTGAAAATGAACTGAAACAAACAGGAAGGCTATACTCTAGTACCCCACTGTCGGCAGCCCTGAAATTGGTTTTCCGTGGTTTCCCATTTTCACACCAGGCAAATGCTGGGGCTGTACCTTAATTAAGGCCACGGCCGCTTCCTTCCCACTCCTAGCCCTTCCCTGTCCCATCGTCGCCATAAGACCTATCTGTGTCGGTGCGACGTAAAGCAACTAGCAAAAAAAATATACTCTAGTACTAAAACAATGACATGTTTTACGGTACTCTGTTTATTGAATTATCAATTCAATTGTACAGTACATGCAGTATTGAACGAAAACATTCCAGATGTCTTACGAAAAGAAACTTTTCTCCACAGATATTAAGCTACCTAATGCCGTACCGTTTTTTCCACCAATCAAGCCACCCAGCACTGGCAGGAAAATTAGGGTCCCCTTCATTAAACTCCTTCTGGAAATACACAGCCTTTTCCTGCAGAATGGGGCCAGATATTGGCAGGCCCTTCTCCCGGTGTTGAGATAACCAAAGAAATAGTGCTTCACTTACTTTTTCGTACTCACATTTTTCATTTTTTCTCTGCTCTGGTAGAGCACCGCTTTTAAATTTCTTCCCTCTGTTTTCTCCAGTCTCCCACTGTAACACATCCAACACCATAATCTGAAGCCACATTTTGAAGAGTTTCCCCTTTGTCCAGTCTCTCTAATGCACTAAACTTGTCTTCCATAGAAACAATCACTTTCTTCCATTTACTCGCTATCCTCACAGACAATATGAAAACTATAACATCCGCACCCAACCAATACTACAATGAACAATGACTGAAGACTCACTGCACCTGTCCTTGAGAAGAAAAACTGTACTACCGCCAGCGGTCAGGCCAGTGCTTGTCCCATGGTCGCACCCTACACAGCGAGTGTGCCTGAATTTAGTCTCCACCAAAAGTTCAAATTAAGTCTACCAGTGTCGGATAACACGGAATGTCGGATAAGCGAAGGTCGGATGAGCGAGACTCTACTGTATACTCTTTTTAATGAGTAAATGACAAATCCGGGAAATTTACTGGAATTTTACTACTGGCCAGGACAATATTTCCGCCCTTGAATTTCGAACAATCCCAGTTTTCCGGGACGTATGGAAACCCTCGGTAAGAACCAATGAAGTTTCACATTTATTACTAGGCCATAAAAACAATTTTAATTCACCGGGCTGAGCAGCTCAGACGGTAGAACTCAAATTGGCGGGTTCGATGGTATGTGAAGGTACTCAAATAAGTCAGCCTCGTGTCGGTAGATTTACCAGCATGTAAAAGAACTTCTACGGGACAAAATTCTGGCACCTCGCCGTCTTAGAAAACTGTAAAAGTAGCTAGTGAGACGTAAAACCAATAACAATACAATTAATACAATTATAATTCATTCTTTCCAGACCACCTCGTCGATTACAGACCTGCTGTCAGCTAGACCATGACTGTGCCACTACGGACTCCCAGCTTCCTAGGTCCACCTCCCCGTCATCTAGCCCCCTCTTCCTTGGTCACCAAACTGAGTGACGTATACAGAGAATTATGTTAGGCATGCAGGAACTGTTCATCCGTTGCATATGCCCAAGCCACCGAAGTCTGTTCACCCTGATGGTAGCGGCGATACATGACCACCAATAACGGGACGCTTGCTCTGCATTTGGTCGTATTCTGCAGCCTTTTGCATCCTGGAACTGCTGCAAAGATCTTCCTAAGTATTTTTCGTTCCCATGTGTTTACGTCTAGGTCAGTGTCCGGGTTTCTGATCCATGCATGACCACTAGTTTTACAATGTGGTCTTATAGGCTATATCACTATCAACAGTTTCTTACTTAATTACACTGAAAATCTGAGGAGTTTCTGAAATATGAAGGAGCAGCGATTTCCTCCAACCAGTCGAGCTTTGATCTCTGACGATATCCTAATGTCCTTCGTTATAACGCTGTAACAATGCGTTTTAAAGTTTGTACTGATCAATCGTAAGAAGTTATAAGAACTACCCACAGAGTATGGGAAAAATATTTTTAAAAATCTACATCGAATGTTCGTTACTAAATGACTATGGATTAAAAATATGTCCGGCTTAATTTGTATAACAGCGTTTCATACAGTAATCTACAAATGAGATGAAGTAAGATGACGATGATGTGATCACAAGTTCCAAATCTTCTCGCGAAGAAATTCCCTTCAGTGTTCATTTTACCAGCAAGTTGTGTAAATTAGGAGCTACCTGAAAACAAATGGAAAAGATAAAACCTTTACTGAAGTCGGTATGTACCGATATTATTTACACCCATTTTGCAGCCTATATCTCCCCAAAACGCATCGATCACTAATAGTGTGTGTTAATTAAAGTCATTCATTTTATGCATTCGCTTGTATTAAACGGTTATACATTTCATCCATACACTCACAAGTAGGCCTAATTTCAGTACGGAAATCATTGTTCTCCGCACCTTAAGTTCCGGAATAAAGAAACTGGCCAATACATGCTTAATCGTGACTACAAATTAGGGTATCTTGAGACAAAATGCATAAACCATTTATTTTGTAGCTATTGATTTTCCGTGTACCTCCTTCTCTTTAGATTATTACTGTTACTACTACCAGTGACACGGAGATTAGCTTTCACCGTTATATGGTACCAGGTAACGAAGTCTCTCCATCCAAATCACTGCTGGCTTTGTTCCAAGATTCAGGCCATCCCGATCATAGTTTACTATTTCGTTTTATTGGTACCTTCATCCTCAAGTTACAGAGACCTGTCGTGCAGACCATTCGAATAAGGTTTTCCGAAATTAAACATAGTTTCTTACAGATGACCTGTCCCCTTCATTTAAATTCCTTGGCTGTCTTTCTCTCCTAGTATTCGAATTACACAAACTATAGTAGATTTCCATGTTGAGAAAACCACCTAAATTTAGGAACGCTGAAACACCACAAAAAATACAGTTTCACATTAAACAACAACCGAAACTAAGGAAACTGTCCGTGTATCATTCATCATACCATAATATTGCTTTGGAGCTGTTTATCATGCTGCTTTCCTGTTTCCATTAACTTCCTCGTTTATCCATTAACTTACGGCAGATGTCTCAATATTAAATGCACAATCGTATTTTTCAGTAATTTCGCTTCTTTCACACCATAAACTAAATTGAGAAATTGTTTAATAATCCACTAGAAGGCTGATTTCAAATCTCCAATATAGGCCCGCTTTATTTTAGTCAAATAATATTTGAAACATAATAGATGAATTTTCAATTCATAGAGCTCAATTTATTTACTTCTGAGATAGGTAAGTGTACTTTTCGTCAGAGCAGTTGTAGTTGGTACCAGACAAATAAATAATTTCAACATCACTGAATCTGACTGCAGAAAATCTGAAGAGGCTACATGTTATTCAGGATATCCTCCCACCTATTATGATCACCAACTGATCTGTAATGAATTACTGATATATGTAACACGTGTATCACACACAATTTTTTCTGGTTTTAAAAATCAGATGTCGAAACAGAGCACAAATTCGTGGAAAACCATCCACTACAAAAAATACGAAAACGTGAATAACCTGAAATATATTGATAAAACAGTAAAAAAGTGAGCAAAACATATCCACAACAACAAAAATAGTGGGAGTATTTTCACTATCTTCGTGCAGAAGTAACGTGATATATCGTAATATCTATACGGCGTTAACGATCGGTTCGAGTCCTATCGACAGCAATATTTTTATAAAATGAGCATAATTCTACGTTGACAGCGCTATAGATATACAATTCAAATGAACTAAATGTAAAATATCCAGTGCTCACGTTACTCCCATGCCATAAGTCTGTATTGCTTACATGTTTGATGACGGAGGTGAGTGTTGTTCTAAAGGGCAAAACAAGAGGATTAGCATTCTTTTTTAATTATAAAAAAAAGGTCCAACCTTCGAAAAAATGGACTAAAGAAAGAGAAGGCCATATTTGCGTTTGTAATTAATCATTACGTACGGAAACGCAACCTGGTATTCGTACGTTTCTTCAAATACATGGTAATGTTGCAGAATAAACTCCCAGGCGCGAAACTCTTCTGCATTTCAAATGTGACCGTTGAGTAAGAAAAGCCAGGAAATAACTAATGTATATAAATATACATTTGATTACATCATAAACTACATATCAACCTGCAACTCATTTAAATATGCTGATGCAGTCATGTACGTATCACATGTTTGTCCCTACAAATGACGTGAATCACCTCAGTATGATAAACCCTGTGAAATAGTAGTTCGACTACCTTCATAAGCTCATTGCTAATTTGTACTGTACATATTCTAAGACACTAATTATGCGTGCTGTTTGCCTACGGTCTGCGAGACCTGTTTGTCTTCCTTGTTTTTTCATATGTTTTGAGGTCCAGGAAACGTCTTTCTTCTAAGATTAAAACAGCTAATTTCTGAGTGAGGGCTTCGAGTGACCAATGTGCAAAAAGCATTATAAATTCTTTACAATTAAATTGCATTTAAGTTCGGCTGAATAATGGTAAAGGGAGAGAGAGGCAAGGGGAGGCGAATGAGGGCTCACGACGAATAACCAGGGCTCGAGCACACACCTAATTTCGAACCTTAAAGTGGCAATGATGCTAGACAAATATCGCTTATTAAAAAGATTGTAAGAAAGGTGAACCAGTAAATAATATTTGTAAGTAAATCAGAAGATGTAATATTGAAAGAGAATAATTTATTTTATATAAGACTTATTGTATGAGCTTTAATTAGAGGGCGCATCCTAATAAGTCCGTCCCAAAAAATCAAAGGCTACGGGTGGGGAGGAGGCCGACTACCTCACGTGGCCTTTATTTTTACTGAGGGACCAATAGACGTCAGATGGGTGAAACTGGCTGAGGGCCAATCAAACCACACTTTTCTCCGCCCGCTGCACAGGCCAAAAACACCAGCGACTTTTTCAGCCTTCCGGTAGACACACATTCTGAACATAAAAACTTCTGAATAATTACATCAGATTATTTCCAATCATATTAGGATACAGGGCTAATCTCTGCAGAGTAAACTCCATCTCACGACAGAACTAGGACGCTGCAGTATTCAGATAAACAAGTTTTGAATCCCTGGTAGCAGTTATCGTAAGTTTGGTTATTCCCCGGACTCGCACAACAAAACTCGCTCTCTCTCTCCCGAAACGCAGCAATAGGGCGTAATTTAGTTCAGAGTTACCCAACCAACCCTATGGAAAAATGATTACACATAATGACACAAAACCTACAACAACACAAGTTTTACTGTACGAGCGTTACGAGCATTTTTCAACGAGGCAGTGTTCTCTCTCTCTCTCTGCGACATCGTCAATGGTTGCCGTCGAAAGATCTGACTGCGGTGACAACAAATGTCATTATAATTGCTTCAAACCAACGCTTCGGAAAACACCTTCGTGATACCTGATTCAGCTCTTGGTGGGTATATATATTATTTATACAGTTCACACCGATACCCTTGTAAGGTAATGAAGACTAGATATCAATGCCGCGTTCTGTAAGTTCCTGACGAATTTTCCTTGTATCATTTAAGCCACTTCGCTGGTTTGTCACTTAACTGATGTTTGTAATCTTAAGAGAACGTTGAAACGCGTCGTTTCACTTGAAGGATCCCGATTAACCAAGATAAAAGTTTTGTCAGTTTTAATTAGACCATTACAGGCGTTAATGAATGGTTGCTTCCACGATGCTCTGAAGAGTCCCAGACGTTTATACTTCCTATCAGAGTAAAGGGTGCAATCGATGGGTAGTTGATATTTCCTTCAAAGAGCTTTTATCCACGTCACTCAGAAAGTAAGCTGATAATTTTGTCTGTACAGCAGCTTGAAATGGATAAATAAGATAAGGGCAAATCAGCATCATAATTGATTGTTTTAGTGAAAGATAAGCCAAGTTAATTGTTTATTATTTTTTATTTTACAATTGGCTTTACGTCGCACCGACACAGATAGGTCTTATGGCGACGACGGGATAGGAAACGACCAGGAATGGGAAGGAAGCAGCCGTGGCCTTAATTAAAGTACAGCCCCATCATTTACCTGGTGAACAAATGGGACACCACGAAAACCATTTTCAGAGCTGCCGACAGAGGGATTCAAATCCACTATCACCCGAATGCAAGTTCACATCTGCGCGCCCCTATCCACACGGCCAACTCGCTCGGTTTAATGAAATTCTTCGCCGTGTCTGATAACCTGAATTTCGCATTTTTCTTCGTTACTAGGGTACCATCGATTAACTTTTCATATTCAATGCAGATTTTGAAACCATTTTGTGAGTTTACTTCCAGACGAATTTCTTTCATTTTATAGCAATGCGTATCAACTTCAAAGCAGACTTTACTATTGCCGATCATGAGAGTTCATCAGCGAAACTTATCATAGGGACTGGTGGTGATTGTGGTGAAGGTAGTGGGAGCAAATTATTGTTTTAACAGGAAGTACAACTGAGTAACCATCCTCCATTAACACTATTCAGAGAAGAAAATGGAAGAGGTCCAACTCTTCGAAGAATGACTGTATCGGTAAAAGGAAGGGAAGGGTAACGAACGGGGGTTGTGGGTGAGTGATTATTGTTTTAAGAGGAAGTATCACTAGGCAACCATTCCCTAACGAAGGACGTGAAAATGAAAGACTTTCCAGGTCTCGCAAACCTAATACCATCAGTGTCGGATGAAAACAAAAGTTAACCGATGGAGGTCGGATAGGAAATATGAAACGGAGGAGCTTGACACAAGTAAATGGAAGTAATACCAGATTCAGCTCGGGGAACCATAGTCGTCATCCTACGATCCCCCTTTAGGTCGCAGGCAGGGGATCCCGTGAATGTATTCTACCGCCCCCACCCGGAAGGGGATATTGTAAAGAAAGCAATACTCCACATTTTTACGCTTTACTTATTTATTTATTTATTTATTTATTTATTTATTTATTTATTTATTTATTTATTTATTTATTTATTTATTTATTTATTTATTTATTTCGTGTCAGAGTGTTGTAAGATTTTTACGCTAAGCTCTCTTTTGGCAGTTTGCCAAACATTTGATCAGTGCACACATTATTTATGATGGATGTGAGTGGGGAACCCTGCATTATGCCTCTTCGTACATCAATGTTTAGTTTTGGCCTTACGTGTGCCTACTTGCTTAGTGTTCTCTGATTGTATACTCATTATTTCCCATAATTTGGAAGGGTTACCTTCAGTGATGAAGGGTGACTGACGGCGTCTGTGCCCTACGTTATCGAATGCTCGAGAGATGTCGAAATACTGTTTACCATTGTTGCATTAGATTTCTTCTTTTTCGGCGACTTCAATAATCCGGCAAGGATGGACGTGTTGACAAGTGATCGAAAACTTTTGACTGGTATATACACAACAGTAGATCCTGAATGTCAGCTCGTAGCATACAGTAATATCGAAACTGATATGTCTACAGCGAGCTTTCACGAAACGCCATGCCAAACTTATCGATTGGCATATTCGGAGTACGTGGCCCAGACTCGAACCGTACTTGCTCCAGAAACGTCAATAAACATACAAGGTTTGACATGGCCTAACAACTCGAAAGGCCGCATTAATATATCGCATAACAGTCAACATCAGTACAACAAAAATGTTGCTCAATGATTGAGATTTCGTTTAGGAATGAATCGGTCCATTATTTATCAGAAAAGTACAAATACATCATTTGCTTGGAGCAGAAATAAGGACAGAAATTTAGGAAGACTGGAATTCGAATTTATTATTCTTTAAGGGTGTCCATGTTGAAGTGCAATGGACAGCGCGTACGCGGAACTACTAAATGCAGCTCAGTTCGCTGTCTGCGCTATCAAAATATGATTGTGCAAACCAAACTCCTGAAATAACTAAGGAAGATTCATTCGGAGCTCGGTTGAGCATCACATGGTCTACTGACGTACACGGCTCGACACGTGTATTCACGGCTGGAAATATCGCACGTCTGTTCACAGCCATAAGGATATTACGAATGTTCTCTCTCTCTCTCTCTTCGTCTCCACCTCACATCCACCCAACATCAACACAATTTTTTTTAAACACTCAATAAACTACACAAACTGCCCGCGCGCACATGATGGATTAATCTGCCATTGTGAATAATTCTCGAACACAGAATGGCTTAATTTTCTGCTTGAATATTTTTCAATAATTATTTTCAAATGGTTGATGTACGACAAAAGACGACATTTCAAGGTAAAATCATAACAGTCTTAAATTTGTTTTATAACCGAGTGGCCTTCACAAATTTCATCTCAGTTGTACTTTTCCTTAACAATAATGAACACTATCGCAACATCAAATATCATCTATCTTGTCGGAACCTCAATTTCCTTGGAGGAATAATAAAAAATGCAGCATTATGGCTGAAATTTTATCACAGAGACAATGAGGAGAGCCGGGAAATTGTGAAAACTTAATAGCATTCAGAAAAATATTACCAAGCACTGCATGAAGTTCAGTAGGCTATAAGAACCTCCCTCTGGCCACGATTCTTTAGCGCAACTCGTCTACAAAATAAAGATGTTACATTTCATACAAAACTAGAGACAGGTTAATAAACAAGAACATTCGTCAACTAAGGCAATGTAGTAATTAAACTTAATACTTATAACAATAAAGGCTTCGGCCAAATAATATCAATCAACAATCTGACAAATTCCAACATTTCTCTTAAATCCGAAGGTAATGTTCCCGAATTTAAACAGGACATATGTAATTTCAGTCAATGGGGTAGAGAAAAGTTCAAACGGTAAGAGTAAGGAGAATAATGTGTAGACTAGCCCACTCACGTAAAGTATTACGAACAGATATTTGTTTACTTCATGTAGGCATAATATGTTTACTAGAATGTCATTTCTGCACGTGTTTGTCTAGTGTGTAGCATCATAGAGAAATAAAACACAAATTACATTTGATGAAAGAGGGAAAATGGGTCCAAATTCGGTACTACCAAACGACACATGTTTGAATATGAGCACTCACCTCATTATTGCTTCCTATTCAAACCAATTTCCTTCATATAACTTCCTTCGATAGTGTTAAGAGAAAGGGATACGCCACATTACGACAACATATAAAATTGTGTTGTTTTTTTTTTTTTTTTTTTTTTTTACAACTTGCTTCACGTCGCACCGACACAGATAAGTCTTATGGCGACAATGGTATAGGAAAGGGATAGGAGTGGTAAGGAAGCGGCCGTGGCCTTAATTAAGGTACAGCCC
Source organism: Anabrus simplex (assembly GCF_040414725.1). Taxonomy (NCBI): domain Eukaryota; kingdom Metazoa; phylum Arthropoda; class Insecta; order Orthoptera; family Tettigoniidae; genus Anabrus; species Anabrus simplex. Next base: position 321,698,874 of record NC_090267.1, on the reverse strand, counting down.
CAGCATATTTGCCTGGTGTGAAAATGGGGAAACAAGGAAAACCATTTTCAGGGCTGCCGAAAGTGTGATTCGAACCCTCTATCTCCTCAATGCAAGCTCACAGCTGCGCGCCCCTAACAGCACGGCCAACTCGCTCGATAAAGTGAATAATTGAGTAATGCCATGTGTTTTGCAGTGCAATCGGATTTAAAAGATGCCGGAGTGGCACAATTTAGCGTTAAAATTGAAGACAATATTATGCCAGTAAATCTCTTGACACTGTATTATCGTATTCCGGATTAAAAAGTCAAAATGGGCTACCGCATTCTTTAACCCATCATGTACCGACATTGTTTCCTTAGGAAAGTGGTGAAAATCGGAGTTATAACTCAAAATAAGCTCCCTCTTAAGAAGAATAACACAGTTTCTTACAGTTTTAGTACAATGAAGTGCCGTCCTATCAATTAGATAGCTCTCTCTTTTAGAATTTCATTCAAATTTTTTGTTTTTCTTTATCAACAATGCCTATGATTTGGGAAGTTTGACCATAGAAAATAGCGGCTTCATTACACGAGATGACAAAGAGTTTCAGAGAACTTAGAAACTCTTCCTTGAATGGTATGGTCCAAAGCACTACCCGTAACGAATAGAATTACAAGTGTGACGACTCCATTTCGATCGGATGCTAAGTCCAAGGCTTGGACGTTCTCTGCCACCTGCAGCGCTGCAGTAACTACCAATCGAAACTTAGCACGTCATTTATGGCACTTAATACGCCAGTCTGCTTGTAATTATTGCTCACTGCCAGTTTTATTACGTCCGCGATAGTTCTTCACGTTCTCTTAATCCGTGTTGCTTTTAAGTGTACGTTCGTCCGTACAGAGATTTGAGATGTGGAATACGCAGTTAAAATACGCGGGTAAAAATGCCTTCACACTGCTATGTTCCAGGTTGCAAGTCAGGTTACGACCGAAATTCTAATTAAAAACATTTCTTCTCACCACCACGTGACCCGGTATTATTCGCAAAATGGTCGAAAGCTATCCCACGCACAATTTGACTTAAATCAACAAAAGTTATATTTGCGATCTGCATTTCGCAAATAAACTTCTGCAGAAATATACCCGCTTCACTATTAATCGCCAAGACAGAGGTGCAAGTTGGACCCCTCAGCAGTATCACACATATTCCCCTTTCTTCCAAAGGATATGTCATGGGAAATTCCGGTGAAAGGTCTTTATGCAAAAGGGTATTTTATATTTACAAAAATGTCAGTAGGAATGTAGCGATTAAAAGCAATGTTATATAAAATATTCGATCAAATGAAAAACCGCACATTTTCTCACTTTTAACGACAGTACTACGGTACCGATCTAACAGTCCGAAGTTTCAGAGCTGGAATGACCAGACCGCAGACAGCCGTGAACACTTCTCTGCCATTATTCCATTAAATATGCACACTGCTCATTCCAATCAGTACCTCAGAGTAGAGATTGAATAGCTCGAATACTATGATGAACCAGTGTGTTACGTACCAGTAGTATCAGAAAAGGTATGAACCAGAGGAATGACATGCCAAAGAATAAAGTTAGCTAACTCCCCAGCTACATCCCGCCAATATTCAGGCAGACTGTTACACTCGGCACGACGGGGCCAGTTGGCCGTGTGGTTAGGGGCGCGCAGCCGTGAGCTTGCATCCGGGAGATAGTGGATTCGAACCCCACTGTCAGCAACCCTGAAGATGGTATTTCGTGGTTTCGCATCTTCACACCAGGCAAATGCTAGGGCTGTATTTAATTCAGGCCAAGGCCGATTCCTTCACATTCCTAACTCTTTCCTATCCTAAAGCAAATTTAAAAAAATACTCGGTATGCAGCAGTAATCCTATCTATCGGAGAAGACTGGCAACAGAAGACACAAAGCACATCGCAACAAACAATGGACAATGTAATATTATTGTGGATGAATTTTATGAGCTTTCTATATTGTAGGCATTCACATTTACTTTTCCTTCGACTGTGTGCTATTTCCCGACTTTACAAGCCCGTTTTCATTACATTCTGTTCACCCATTTTCTCGTGACTCGGCGCTGATTTGAACTTAGTTACAAAAATCCAAATTCATGAATATCTCTGTGATCATAGCCGGTACGGTAACAATATATAAGACATAAATGATCGGAAATTTAATAATATATAACTTTAGTTGTATAGTATTTATCGATACGACCACTAATAACAAATATTTGAGAATGAATTTTAGGCCTTTCCCCTAAACTACCATTTCACTCAGTGTGAATAAAATTATTTTAAGCCTAGATTATAGCGACTTATTACCCGACTTTGCATACCTATTTTCCTTAAGATAGGACACCTAATTAACATTAATATTTGAGAATTAAATTTTAGGTCTTCCCCTAAACTACCATTTCACTCAGCGTGATGGCCTAGATTACAGAGACTTATTCCCCAACATTGTATACCGACTTTCATTAAGATACGACCACTAATAACATAACTATTTGGGAATTAAATTTTAGGCCTTCCCCTAAACTACCATTTAACTCATCGTGAATAAAATTATTTACGGCCTAGATTGTAGCGACTTATTCCCCAACTTTGTATACCGATGTTCATTACATTCTCTTTAGCCGAGCCGTTTTCTCGTGATGCTGTACATACATACATACATACATACATACATACATACATACATACATACATACATAAATTACGGAAAATTAAAAAGTGCATTTCCTTGTTACTTGGACGCGATTGGTATTGAAATACCACCCTTTTTAAATTCTGTGCAATGCACAGACAAAACTCTTGTTTTATATATATATATATATATATATATAGATTTCAAGTGCTACAATGGTTAGTGAAAAGAATCCCCCTTCGAATTCGCCATCTGTTTGCTCTCCATTACTATAGTTTGTGTTATCTGAAGCCATCTCTTAATTTTCGACTCAATTTAGGTTCTTAAGTCTGCCGAAACTAATACATTTATAAACTACCTAAAAGATAATATATGGAAACAAAATTATACCTGAAAAAGAAACTACTTCATTAAAATAGAAAGACGTGTTTCGGTCTTGAAAGTACATCATCAGATGCCACAAATCACACTTAAAATATCTTAAAATGTAAAAACATGTATGTTTGTTTCTGTTTAAATCCTGAAAAGCTTGAAATTTGGAACTTATATTAATGAAGTCCTCACTTCTCTCCACTCTAGCATAAAATGCTTTTTTTTAATATTTTATTTTTACAATTTTCTTTACGCTGCACCGACACAGATAGGTCTTATGGCGACGATGGGTTACGAAAGGGCTCAGAGTGGGGAAGAAGCGGCCGTGGCCTTAATTAAGGTACTGTGCGTCAGGGAAGGGAAGGGAAGGGAAGGGAAGGGAAGGGAAGGGAAGGGAAGGGGAAGTGGGAAGCGGAAGACAGAGGTAATGCTCAGTGCGAATGCGCAAGTTTATCGTACGTTTGACTCAAGGTTCTTAAACACTACTAAAGGTTGGGCCCAACGCGAGACGAGCTGCTATTGGTTAACGAAATGACGTCACAGTAGGAGCAAAGCAGCCGAGCCCAGAGCGCGCAAATCAGTAGGGATCTCATAATACCAGCAAACATTACAGTTTCTCAGAACTAATCGCAGACCAGACATAGAGATTACTGCTTTTTTAAATTTTAATTTCGTGTGGCTATTTCTAGCCGGGTGCAGCCCTTGTAAGGCAGACCCTCCGATGAGGATGGGCGGCATCTGCCATGTGTAGGTAACTGCGTGTTATTGTGATGGAGGATAGTGCTATGTGTGGTGTGTGAGTTGCAGGGATGTTGGGGACAGCACAAACACCCAGCCCCCGAGCCACTGGAATTAACCAATCAAGGTTAAAATCCCCGACCCGGCCGGGAATCGAACCCGGGACCCTCTGAACCGAAGGCCAGTACGCTGACCATTCAGCCAACGAGTCGGATGAGATTACTGCTGTTATAAGATTAATGAGAGTACAGCATAATAAGATTTCAGTATTTCTATTACGAATAAGGCGTAAATGTAACGTGACGGCACACGGACCAACGCTTGACATTTATTAACATTTCCAAGGTCCTCTATTTAGTTTGAGGAAGGTTACGCATTCTCAAATCTGTAAACATAAATACTTAGAGATATGAAATGTTTGTAATATTAAATCTTGACAGCAGAACTTCCGTAATGAAACTACCGTATGTTGACATACGATACACTGACTCACTTCCGCATGTCCGGTATCGAGTTTAAAGCTTAACACGTATTATAACAGCAGCAGAAGTAAGTTCATATTCGAAACCATGCATAGATATTCCTACTTTTTTTTAGTTAAAGAATAAGAAAGAACAGGAAAAGCACTTCATTAGAACACAGTCCTACCTGTGAGATCAGATGTTGTGAAGTGGTTACTTTTGAAGATGAAATCCACTGTCGTGCCTTTCGCCGATGAGCTGCTATGGATTATTCAGTCTTTTTCTTCTTTTCTTTTTGCTAGTGGCTTTACGTCACACCGACAGAGATAGGTCTTATGGCGACGATGGGATAGGAAAGGTTTAGGAGTTGGAAGGCAGCGGCCGTGGCCTTAATTAAGGTACAGCCCCAGCATTTGCCTGGTGTGAAAATGGGAAACCACGGAAAACCATCTTCAGGGCTGCCGACAGTGGGATCCGAACCACTAACTCCCGGATGCAAGATCACAGCCCCGCATCCCTAACCGCACGGCCAGCTCGCTCGGTTTTTTTTCAGTCCTTGCCTGAATGTTCATTTGTCGTATGCGCATAAATGTTCTCGTTCTAACATACATTTTTACTATTGACTAATTTACTACTAATTATTTGACACATTTTGCGTATAATATTAGGTATGCGTCACAGTTCAGCACGTCCGTGAGTGTCCGTGAAAATTAACTCAAATTCCTTTATTTTGGTTTAGCCATTCTTCCGATGGAACGAATAGACCTCCCCGTGATAACACTTCTATCCATCCCACAGGGGCTGTACCAGAAGAAATGGAAAGCATTTCCCCAGTTGGACTTCCCGTTGACCTGTCATATTTTCTTCCACGGTAGCCGGCGAGGTACCGAAATCCTTCTGCTGATCAATCAGGTGTCGCTGTAGATTGCGGTGAATCATTAACGGTACGGTTTTCTATCGCAATGATACTACGAACACAGAAAGTTCACTCCAGCTACTATTACACTGTTCGCGCAAATAACGAAAAAAATAAAAATAAGTGTACCTCATTGCACGAAACACAGCAAATTAACAGAGATCTCACAGAAACGAACTACGACACACACAGTACGCAAAATACAGTAGGCCACTATTATATATATAAACCAACAGCAATATAAGGAAAGAAATTACGTTCAGATATTACGTGGAAATCTTTTCTTCATCAGACAGCTATAAACAAAGAAATAAGATACACGTGCGGTTGTGTGCTACACAGTCACGGTGCTCCTGTGATGACGTCACGAGCAGGACGGGGGAAAACTTAACATCTAGTGCGCAACCAAACTGGGCCACCCGTGCGGTTTGACTTAGTCGCTTCCCAGCCCCAACAGGCAGTGTACAGTTTGTTCTGCACAATTTGACTACTGTGCGAACCCCGTAGAAAGAGAAGATGAACTTGTACCAACAATACAGGCAGCTTTCCAGGTCGTTCGCAACACACCACATATTCTGAAGAGAGTCCACAGGTCACTACTACACCGTAGGGTTGGGCAGACCGGAACATTCAGTTGTTCCGCAACATTAGGAGCTTGAGGCGGAGTGTTTCGGTACAGAGTGCCGGGACACGGGATACAGGACTGTGACTGCATCGTAGAGAGAACTTCGAGAGGCAAAATGACATGCTCCGCGTCAGCTGGAATGTGCCTGTATCGAACGTGCTGTGTCAAGGCCGCACTAGATAGATTAGTTGGTCTTGGCTGTGTCTGACTGTCGATACCGGCTGCGTGCCGCCCTGTGCTGGAATGTAAACATTTTTTCATCCAGGTATATCTTTAATTCCAAAGCGATGACCTATATTTTTCTTGGACTTAAAAGTTTCCTTAAAGTCCAAATTAATTGTTAACATCAATCCCCGAGAAAATGTTGAGGGAAATTTTCGAGATATTAAAGAAAGTAAATGGAAGTTGAGAGGGAAGGAATTCGAAGTGCAGAGAGCATAACAGCACGAAAGTACAACAATGTTTTCATCCAGTTATATTTTTAATTCCAAAGCGATAACCTATATTTTTCTTGGACTTAAAAGTTTCCTTAAAGTCCAAATTAATTTTTAACGCCAATCCCCGAGAAAGTGTTGAGGGAAATTTTTCGAGATATTAAAGAAAGTACACTGACTGACAGAGCAAATGCAACACCAAGAAGGAGTGGTTCGAAAGGGATGAAAGTTGGGGAAAAAACAGAGACGGCACGGACGAATAATTGATGTTTATTTCAAACCGATATGCAGGTTACACAATGCGCACGGCATCGACTCAGTAGGATGTAGGACCACCGCGAGCGGCGATGCACGCAGAAACATGTCGAGGTACAGAGTCAATAAGAGTGCGGATGGTGTCCTGAGGGATGGTTCTCCATTCTCCGTCAAGCATTTGCCACAGTTGGTCGTCCGTACGAGGCTGGGGCAGAGTTTGCAAACGGCGTCCAATGAGATCCCACACGTGTTCGATTGGTGAGAGATCCGGAGAGTACGCTGGCCACGGAAGCATCTGTACACCTCGTAGAGCCTGTTGGGAGATGCGAGCAGTGTGTGGGCGGGCATTATCCTGCTGAAACAGAGCATTGGGCAGCCCCTGAAGGTACGGGAGTGCCACCGGCCGCAGCTCATGCTGCACGTAGCGGTGGGCATTTAACGTGCCTTGAATACGCACTAGAGGTGACGTGGAATCATACACAATAGCGCCCCAAACCATGATGCCGCGTTGTCTAGCGGTAGGGAGCTCCACAGTTACTGCCGGATTTGACCTTTCTCCACGCCGACGCCACACTCGTCTGCGGTGACTATCACTGACAGAACAGAAGCGTGACTCATCGGAGAACACGACGTTCCGCCATTCCCTCATCCAAGTCGCTCTAGCCCGGCACCATGCCAGGCGTGCACGTCTATGCTGTGGAGTCAATGGTAGTCTTCTGAGCGGACGCCGGGAGTGCAGGTCTCCTTCAACCAATCGACGGGAAATTGTTCTGGTCGATATTGGAACAGCCAGGGTGTCTTGCACATGCTGAAGAATGGCGGTTGACGTGGCGTGCGGGGCTGCCACCGTTTGGCGGCGGATGCGCCGAACCTCGCGTGCTGACGTCACTCGGGCTGTGTCTGGACCCCTCGCACGTGCCACATGTCCCTGCGCCAACCATCTTCGCCACAGGCGCTGCACCGTGGACACATCCCTATGGGTATCGGCTGCGATTTGACGAAGCGACCAACCTGCCCTTCTCAGCCCGATCACCATACCCCTCGTAAAGTAGTCTGTCTGCTGGAAATGCCTCCGTTGACGGCGGGCTGGCATTCTTAGCTATACACGTGTCCTGTGGCACACGACAACACGTTCTACAATGACTGTCGGCTGAGAAATCACGGTACGAAGTGGGCCATTCGCCAACGCCGTGTCCCATTTATCGTTCGCTACGTGCGCAGCACAGCGGCGCATTTCACATCATGAGCATACCTCAGTGACGTCAGTCTACCCTGCAATTGGCATAAAGTTCTGACCACTCCTTCTTGGTGTTGCATTTGCTCTGTCAGTCAGTGTAAATGGAAGTTGAGAGGGAAGGAATTCGAAGTGCAGAGAGCATAACAGCACGAAAGTACAACAATGTTTTCATCCAGTTATACTTCTAATTCCAAAGCGATGACCTATATTTTTCTTGGGCTTAAAAGTTTCCTTAAAGTCCAAATTAATTTTTAACGTCAATCCCCGAGAAAGTGTTGAGCGAAATTTTCGAAATATTAAAGAAGGTAAATGGAAGTTGAGAGGGAAGGAATTCAAAGTGCAAAGAGCATAACAGCACGAAAGTACAACAATGTTTTCATCCAGTTATACTTCTAATTCCAAAGCGATGACCTATATTTTTCTTGGGCTTAAAAGTTTCCTTAAAGTCCAAATTAATTTTTAACGTCAATCCCCGAGAAAGTGTTGAGCGAAATTTTCGAAATATTAAAGAAGGTAAATGGAAGTTGAGAGGGAAGGAATTCAAAGTGCAAAGAGCATAACAGCACGAAAGTAATTAAACCGTACGAAAGACGGTAAACTGCATAATGTCGCATCGGAGTCTTGTTCAGGACTTTTTTTACTAGAAGAAAACAGTACAGAGTGAAATGCAATTTATGTTCTATTTTGTCTGCAAAGGGACTTTCAACTGGCACAATGACAAGACATTTCAAACTTAAACATCCCACACTTTTTATTTTCGTGTTCCGCTTGTATATTGTGTACGTGAATAGAGCACTGACAAATATTTCTTCAACTGTGCGAGTATATTTTTAATTGGTGAAAATAACATTGTGACATTTGTAAACTCCTGTATGCCAGTGTAATCGTGACAGGTGTATTTTAGAATGAATGAAAACACTCTTATCCTAAAAAAAAAAAATTAGACATGATTTTTTGGGTGAGTATTTCATTCAGAGTTCCGACTGCTTTCTCACGTGCCGTTAAGTTTTATCCTGGCCTTAATTACTCAGAATACAGGCCAATACATTCAACTGGTGAAAATATTCTTGAATTAGTTACTTTTAAACATCTGCACTGCCATTGTAACCGTGTTATGTGTATTTCATATTGACCGGAAAAATCTTTGCCTAAAAGCAGCCTTTAAACGTGATTATTGGGCACGAATTTCAGTGTTCCGACTGTTCGTTCACGTTTCGTGCAGCTTTATGCTGGAAATGGCCATAACTACACACAGGCACACACCACACAGCACGTTCCGTACAGGCAAATTCCCGCTGGCGCGGAGCATGTAATGTTGCCTCTCGAAGTTCTCTCTACACTGCGCAGTTACAGTCCAGCGTCCCGTGCGCCCACTGCACAGTTCAGCTAGTAGGCGAAGGGCAGTGCATAGTGGCGCTTCTGACGGGACAGCGAGTCAGTGTCTCCGTCTCGCTTGAGAATATTTCGGAACATTTGACACTCGGTGTTCTGGAACAGCGGAACATAACTGTGCACCGGCACAGTGTGCCGAAACAGGGACATAGTACCCAACCCTACTACACCGTTGTGAACTGTGCATCGAAGTAGGAGGGGGCATACTGAATATCTACTGTAATCAAACCATTGGACGTATTGTTTCCTTCGTTCAGTATTCCATTTACTGTGCTGTGAGTGAGGGAATACACAATCATGGGGCGGTAGCGTTGCATCTTCGAGAATGTTAAATAATAAGGAACGTTACTGCGACCATCAGACGAGAGGTGAAATGATCTGGTGCATTCCTTGACTGAAAAGTGTGTCGTAATTACAGTATGTTCTTGTACTGAGTGTTCAGTTATGTCTGTTTAATAAACGAACTATGGATATTGTCTGTATAAGAGATAAGGACAATCTTGTGCGAGTCGAACGAAGAAACTTGTGCCTACGCGCGGAGCATTATCTTCTGTCTCCATCATATACACTACTTCTCTCCCTCCCCTTCTCTTCCCTGAAGCACGGCAACGGCTTGTGCCCTGGCATAGCAAATACGCCGAGTTCGAAAATTTGAATCGTGCTCCCGGAAGTAACAAAGTAACCTCATTTTCTCGAAAAGAAACATTTTCTACGCCAATTCGACTGCACCATCGTTCTTAACATAGCACGAAGAGCATCCTTGATCTTTTTTTGGTCGGTATAGATCTGATGCACCCTGTTAATGACAACTCACACCACTTCACAGGCATCAACAGACAGCTAAAAAATGTATACATCGAAAAATAAAAGCAAGTTATTAAATATTAAAGAAGGTATCGAAAATTACATCGCAAAAAAAAAACCAAGCCAACCTCAATGACCACACACATTTAAAAATGCCACCTCTATTCGCATCATTTAATTTCTGAATAACAATGCACACTTTTTGCATTAGCACTTAAAGGTCTGGAATGTGGGTTAGGATATTCTTATCTGTAGTAATTTCTCTCAACTGACACAGTGTCTTGGCCAATCCAGATATTTTAGTAAATAAAAATGTCTTACAAGATACATTTTAATGTAAGTCATACCTTGCTCAATCGAATCACTGACATAAATGTAATTCTAAATAATAATAATAATAATAATAATAATAATAATAATAATAATAATAATAATGCCGCCTTGGAGAATGTATGTTTGCATCATTCAGGGATAAATCGGAAATTCTCATTATTTCCCATTATTTGGGAACTACAACAGAAATTTCAAGCGTAATTTACGATATGACCAATCAATGTAAAGTAACTTCAAATCCCACAAAATACCCAAATAAATCTGTACACGAGTAACGAACACAAAAACTAATGTTTTATATTACGAATATCCACATGAAGTAGAGTGAAATATAACCAGAATTCCGAATTCTCAGTGAAATGGTCAAAGTTTGAAACTAAATAACCAGAGTAGTTCTGAATCGAATAACGCCAAGAGGGTACATTAAAAGGACCAAGCCGAAGCATTAGGAAAGTGAGGCGCACAGACGACCACTCTTCAACACGACCAACCGAACAATTTTATAGCAGCTTGTGCAACATGCGTTCGAGCGTCGACATGCAAAATGACGTATTAATTATGCAGAAATAGTTTTCTCAAAGCCAGTATCACACTGAGTTCCAAATAATCAGTGTAATACCTAGAAACGAACTACTGCCATAATACTTTACATCGTGTTTTCGCTGACGTAACATGTATCAGGCATCGTACTAATAGCTTATATATGATTCATTCATTTCATTCCTGACCCGGTCTGAGACTGGAAAACAGGTTGTAGGTTTTCATTTTCAACATGTATCGGGGTGAATGTTTCTAAAAGTTGTTTAAGCTAAGCAATTGCATACCCCCTTCCCTCCAAAAAAAAAAAAGAATGAGTGCACGGTATCCTCACATTTAATATTTTATCAGACTTATTTTAACTACAGTTCTATCAAAATATAATTCACTTCCCATGTAGAGACAAACCCTGTTGGATACCCACAACAAATACAGGGTCTCACCTGCAAGACGAATAATTGGGTCTATTTTTTCGAGACGACATGCGTGGGTGGTTTCAACAATATCCAGCTCCTGCTCATAGAGCAAAAGATTCCCTTCTTACAATCTCGGAAGTGTTTGCAGAGTGATCAGTGCTGGTCTATTTCCCCCTCGTTCTCCAGATCTAACAATGTGTGATTTTTATTGCGGGTTAAACTGAAAGAAAAAGTGTATCGAACAAATCCTCACACATTGGAGAAACTGAAAGAAAATATTACGAATGAAATCAGAAACATTGCAGTGGCAGAACTCACCCGCGTCAGCCAGAATGTGGTTACCATATACAATGCCTGTGTAACCCACGAAGGATGACACTTCCACCATCTTGTAAAAGGTAAGATTTCATGTAAGATTGTATACACGCTTAAAGCAGGGCGGCCGCCGCGGCGTAAGTTCGGCTGATGGTAAGGTAACTGCCGAAGCGCAGAGTACAAACACCGTGAGTTCGGTCTTAGTTTATATGGGAGATCCTGTATATTTATAGGTTCAACTATTCCTGAGAAAAGTGTACCTGCTTAGAACTTGCACTGTACCCTGCGCTCATCTGAGCGACTGTACGTTTAAATCACTTTCAGCTGTCTAGGAAGCAACTCCATGACAAGAAGGAAGACTGTTATTTCAATTTTTCAATAACTTACGAACAGAGTAAGAATATGGTATTTATACATAACTTGCGTGTGGTTTAAAAAGCCAATATTCACAGTTTAATAATAATAATAATGCTCCTTTTGATAGCAGGGTGATAAATTATATTTTCTTATTTTCCTTAACAAGGCAGTAAATCTACTGAACGGCTCCTGCGTTCGAGCACTTCTACACCCCGACCATGCCAGAATTCGACCCGAAAGCTTGTGCCGCCCTCACTTACGCGACACACGCGGCCAATTCAGTGTTTAAATGAAATATGTGGCCAGAATAAGAGAGGGACAAAAGATTCAAACTAAGACTGGCGTAGAAGGATTGAAAAATAGTAAAATAGTGAGTTAAGACTTGTTTATGCATAGCACGACAGACTGAAACGTGAAGTTTAATTTTAAATGGATTGGATTGGTAAAAGGCAAAGGTGAGAGGTTCACATAGGAACTTTGGAAACTTTAGAAGTAAATGTATTGAAACAAAAATCCTGTCCACTGGTTAGGTCAAGGTCCCATAAGGTCAAATGATAAGATATACCACGGCGCCAAAAGCAGCCCATGAGAATGCTACAATCTTGGAAGCTGTCAACTCGATTTACCTTCTAACTGGAAACGACCACTACTGGACGTAATAGTGTTATTTCTGACAACGGGAATTTTCCTCCCGCTTCTCATTGTCCTTCTTATGCCCTGACGAAGCTTAGAGCCAGCTGGCAAGCAACACGGACGAGGAGGAGGGGCGAGGAGGCGCGCCACTGACTATAGTCGCTACCAATTTAAAACCACACACCCTTCGGTGCAGTGTAGTGCGCCGCGCCGTCTAGCGCGGTTTAAGGTAATCGCCCACTACACCGCGCCGCGCCGCGCAGCGCAGCCGAGAAGAAATTTCCGTGGTCTGCTTCTTGTGAAATGAAGTGGCTTAACGCCCACTGCAGGGAGCCGCGCCGCGCCGCGCGGAACAAGCTTGTGGAATTTCCGCACCAGAAGCCCCCAGGTTTCTGGAACGGAACTTTTTCCTTTCGGCGCGCTTGTATGGGCGAGGGTAGAAGGAAGGATTAATGGAAAGAATGTAGTTTCGTGCCGTTTCGGCAGTCTTCGTGAGTCCTCGACTAGTGCCAGCACGCTCGTACCTTCACGCGGTTAGTGGTATTGTGCACTGTACGCCTTTCTCGGCGAAAGGTGATATTTTCTCGCTCTACATACGGCTTTTTTATTTGCTAGTTGCTTTACGTCGCATCGACACAGATAGGTCTTACGGCGACGATGGGACAGGAAAGGGCTAGGAGTGGGAAGGAAGCGGCCGTGGCCTTAATTAAGGTACAGCCCCAGCATTTGCCTGGTGTGAAAATGGGAAACCACGGAAAACCCTTTTCAGGGCTGCCGACAGTGGGGTTCGAACCTACTATCTCCCGAACACTAGATACTGGCCGCACTTAAGCGACTGCAGCTCTCGAGCTCGGTACACACGGCTTAACTAGGTTCAATAGTTCATAGAATTTTTCTTGGGACATACGAAAGCAGTGGGAAAATTTACTTCGGTCCTTTAGTAGATCAGGAAATAAATGGTGAAACTCTCCGTTCGTTTCCATTTTCTCATAAATGTTGTGGGCCCAAACTTTTCTTTCGCGTTTTTCTTCTTCCTCATTTGCAAGTATCGCAACCGCAAATAATAAGTCCTCCTCGGAAATGGAACTCATATTTCTGTGTGAGCTGCACTTCCCCAACTGGAGAGAGGCGGCGCGGCGCGGTGAGGTGTGCTGTATGGGCGAAGTCTCGGAAAATGGCCCGTGGAATGTTCCACAAGCTTGTTCCGCGCGGCGCGGCGCGGTTCCCTGCAGTGGGCGATTACCTTTAGCCTGCAATACAGACTGTAACTCAGAAACCCACACGGTATGTCTTCAAATACTATGGCTGTAGAGGATCGTACTAAAGAGAAATAGCAAACAAGTCTCATTCGAGAGGACTAAGAAGCTAATCAATCCAGTGTCCAAAAGATTTAGCGCTATCTTGGGGTTTGTTTCTTCCCAACATATTTACGCTCACTTCAGGAAAATGCTGTGATGGTCACGTTTCATGTTAACTTTCCAAAATAAAGACAATAATACAGCAGAATGCACCACAATTAACAAAATTGTCAGCAATCTCACACACAATAGGACATGAAGTCGATGATCGTGATATTCTTGGCTCTTTTTAAAAAGCCACAACAGTGAAGTTACCACCTAATCAACCCTTGTCAATATTAAACCGAATAATTGTCATGTTAACATTGTACTCACTTTCGTAGATACGACAGAATACAAGAAATTACACGAAAATGATTGGCGCGGTAAACAAATGAAAAAATACTCCCAACAGCATGGGTTGTCCTTACTCCAGGCGTAGTTGTCAAGACAAACGCACCTCTGTGCAAAGTACGGATCTGACGCCAGCGATCTCAAGCTGGCTTTGCTGAGCGGTTTTATCTAGTCAACGAAAGACTTAATTACTGATGTTCAACAAACAGTTATAATTTTCAGCTGCCCAACAGTAGAGTTCAATGATAGCAAAAAAGAAGTACTCAAGAAATATATTCTCATAATCTAAAAATGTGCCTTTGCTGACGGGACCTGGTGTTTACAGTGCACTATGTCTTCTGGTATGGGCTAGAGCAATTTTGTTACTTTCATTGACCTGTCTCAGTCTTATCCTTGGCTTTGACAATATGAAAGTGATTGAGGTATGAGCGATGCTAGTTATGCCATTCCTTTTGAAGCCAGTCCCTGCTATGAATGGTGTGAAACTGTTGCTCATAGGGTTGGTTGGTGCATGCATTTCAGTGGGCTTGGCAGACTGATATGTAATAGCAACTTCTGGCTCGGTGAGGAAAGCAACGGGAAACTACCTCGCTCTTCATTTCCCTAGTACGCCTCTTCAGTGATGCCTAGGCCATCTATGACAGTTTATGGCAGAGCTGTTGAGGATCCAACCAGCCTTTGGGCTGATGACTTTTAGTTTAGTTTATCGCTGTGTATTTCTGCAACCAATCTAGCTCATTTTGGTATCTGACCAAGTCTGGAAGACTGCGCTAATCATAAATTCGTTATAACACACATGCTATATCCTTTTCCTCGACGCATCCAAATAGACTGGCTCCCGAGCAATGAACATTCAAGTAAAAAAATGATATTTTTCCTCATAATAACGTAATTGATTTTACGACCCACTAACTTGCTCTTACAGTTTTCGGAGACGTCGAGGAGCCGACTACCTCTGCCAAGTTTGCATCCGCGATCTTGGTATCCGGAGGCCGGGCACTCTACTACTCCCTTGCCTCAGTCATCATACGGAGTCATGAGCGAGTACGGAGGAAGCCCTTTCCCGCTTTGGGGAACTGCCAAGAACTGATCCCTTTCTAAGAAACAGCATCAGGTGGCTATGAACAAATTAAACTTGCTAAAGCCCTTGCACATTTTCTTAAACTCACAATACTATGAGATGTTTGGCACTTTGGTGTTCCGTTCTGTCTGTTACAGAAGCGTCTGCAGGTGCAGAAATCATAAACAGTTCCTTTCTATACTACTGTGTCCCTTTCCACGCCTTGGAGTGGGGGTAAGTCTGTTTTGTGTTAATAAACCGGTAAGCTGATTACATTATACTTCAATGCTTAACAAATGCTGATGAACGGAAACATAACCACAGCCAATGAGTATATTCCTTCAATACATTATTACATGTAATCGGTTCGGTAAAAATTAATAAGCGGAAAACATCAGGATGATACTTTCTCGAGAAAAGAGATCTGCTCGCTTCAGATATTGATTTACAAATTAAGATGTTTTGAAGATTTCATCTCGAGTGTGACATTGTATGGAAGTCAAACACAGACAATAACTGCTGTAGCTTAGAAAAAAAGGAATGATGTGTGATGCTAAAGAAGAATGCTGAAAGTCAGATGATTTGTTTAAATAACTGTTAGGTCCTTCAGTCTGCCGAAACTAATTGTGATTCATAAATTTATAATCTGAAAAGGAAAACCTATGTTAACAGTATTTTACTTGAAAAACTTATTTTTTATTTAAATTAACTTATTCAAGTAAAATACTGTTAACATAACTATGTTTTCTTTTTCAGATAGTTTATAAAAAACAATCAAAATTAGTTTCGGCAGACTTAAGAACCTAACAGTTGTAAGTTAACTGAGTCGAAATTGAAAACAGATGGCTTCAGATATTACAAAAAAAAAAGTGAGATGGGCAGATCGAATCAAGAATGAAGAGATACGGAATCAAATTGGTGGGAGGAGAACGATTTGGTGAAATTTGACCAGAAGAAGAGATAGAATGGCAACTTAGTGTTACGAATAAAGCACTGATTTCCACTGAACTAATTTAATCGATGATGACACCATTAGTGCACACACGCACACATTAATTATAGTCTACAACAGACGTCATCACGCAATTGCTGTAGAGAGCGGGTGTTACTTGCTCTGCTCTGGACGGCTGACTGTCACGCGACAAGAGAGCAGCAGTCAGGCGGGTTGCATACCGTGGCCGTACTGTAGTCTACTTCCCGCTCGGAAAAGTTCCCTACTTGCTATTTACTTAACGGCGCACCGACACAGATAGGTCTTATGGCGATGATAATGGGATAGGAAAGGCCTAGGAGTGGGAAGGAAGCGGCCGTGGCCTTAATTAAGGTACAACCCCAGCATTTGTCTGGTGTGAAAATTGGAAACCATGGAAAAGCATCTTCAAGGCTGCCGACAGTGGGGTTCGAACCCACTCTCTACCGGATGCAAGCTCACAGCTGCGCGACCCTAACCGCATGGCCAACTCGCTCGGTTGGAAATGTTACCCTATGAACAACTGCTATTATAATAATAATAATAGTAATAATAATTTGGAACATGTATCATGTGAGACGAACAGGACACAGATTACATAGTATAACAGGACAAGAAAATTATTCATTGACAAACGAATATATAGCAGTGTGCAATATGTCCTGAATAAATACATGATGATGATGTTGTTTAAAGGGGCCTAACATCGAGGTCATCGGCCCCTAATGGTACGAAATGAGACGAAATGGAATGACAAATTAAAAGTCAAAAATCCTCCACTGACCAGAGTTCAAAACGTGAGGACGAAGAAAGGAAGGAAGGAAGGAAGGAAGGAAGGAAGGAAGGAAGGATGGATGGATGGATATGAATTTAAAACAATCAGTGGATGCGACCTGCAATGCCTTCCATTCACAGACACTGACGTAAAATAATAGTATTACTGACCAAGGGACTGCTGCTATAGGATAACACTGAATCGATGATGCTTGCAGTCTAAACGGGGTCCAAAATCCAAGTTATCGGCCCCTCATAACGGTACTTATCGCTAGGAAAGTAGAACCATGGCATTTGTCATGTTGCGGTACTAATCAAAAGTAGCAGAGACTCGCGGTATTCCACACATTACGGTACTACTCACAGGTTATGAAATTCGACAAATAATACAGACATATGGTGTTTCTCACATTGCGGCGCCATTTACAGGCAACGCAAACCTATGGTGTTCATCACATAAGAGTACTAACCACAGGGACCTGCACTATCCCGTGGTGTTCCTCATATAGTGGGTACTAATCATAGGCATGGTAGCCATCATCCCATGATCTTGTTCATATGGTGGTACTAATCACAGGTACTGCAAAAGCCGACCGCACGGTGCTCCGGTGTGCTACTAATCACAAACCTATTTGGTACCTAATATAGTGGTACTACGCGCAAGTAAAAGCGACCCATGGTGTTCCCCGCGAGGTGGTACTAATCACAAGTAGTTTCATGGTTCTAAGACAATCATCCCTTGGTCGCCCCTTTTAGTCGCCTCTTACGACAGGCAGGGGATACCGTGGGTGTATTCTTAGTCTGCGATCCCCACCCACAGGGGGTTATGTGTTTGGTCCGCGAGAGGTATTTTATTTCCCTCAGCTTCGCCGGCAAGCCGGTTAGGACCCCCCTATCCGCCACCTGGGACGCGCAACGTGGGAGTATCACCTCTCCCCCTGCTACGCCAGCGTAGTAGGTTCGTGGACACGAAAGAGAAAGAAAATCATTTTTCACTATGAAAATTAGCACTAGCATTTTAGCAGTTAAATTGTTCTTTTTTATAATCCTGCCTTATTAGTGGTGACCGTCTTACGGGAAAGAGAAACTAGATAACCATCCCTTCTTGATTCCAATTAGAGGGTAAAAAAAGTAAGAGGTTTGGCCCTTCGAAGAATGTAGATCAGACATGTCAAGGCCACGAGCTGGTTGACAACTCTGCGTGCACGAGAAAGAGCTGTTACGAACGCTACGCCAGGACATATCAGATAGCGCAAGCCTGAAGCGGTGTACAGTACACTTTCATAACTTCGGTTCGGCGTACAATAGATGTATACAGAATGCACCCGTGATGATGTTACAAACTTTCAGGGATGATGGAGGACGGCACATGGATCAATTTGAGATAAGGAACCATATTCCGGAAACGATCGAGTCAAAAGTTAATCAAACTTCTATTCCCTGCACAAGTTTCACAAGCTGCTCCATTTACAACAAATGTTGGAAATGGCGTCCTCCTGCGTCAATGTAGGCATGGCATCGTCGCACAAAGTTCTGTCGTACCCGTTCATATATCCCCGGTGTCGTTTGAACAGCGTCGCGGGCAGCGAGAATTCTTGCCAAGAGATCCTCTTCAGTCTCGACAGGTGTCTCATACACAAGGCTTTTCACATGGTCCCTGAAGAAGAAATCAGAAGTATCAGACCGATTCTCGCTCTAACTTTTGACTGTCGGCCGCAGTGGTGTAATGGATACGGCGTTGGTCTACTAATCCCAACTTAACGGGTTCAAACCCGAATTAGGTCGATGGCTTTTAAGGGTGTTTAAAGGTGACAACCCCATATCTTTAGCTTCCGGCACGTTAAAGAACTACTGCGGGACGAAATTCCGACACTCCAGCGTCTCTTAAGAACGGGCGGACGTTAAAAAGAAACTTGGCTTATTAATAAATTTTGACTCGAACGTTTCCGGACTATGCTTCCTTATCTCAAATTGATCCATTTGAAGTCCTCCATCATCCCTGAAAATTTATAACATCATCACGGATACATCCTGTATATTCCTTCATATAAGGACGTACATAATTAAATGTGTTCAACACGGCGTTTGTATAAAATGTGCCGAACAACATGTTTTGTAATCACCGTGCACTAGGAAAAATAAATAAGTAACTTAAAGGTTGCCAAAAGCAATTTAGTACAAAATAAAAGACTGAACATATACAATTCACCTATGAACAACTATGAAGCAGAATAATGCCACTACCATATAGCTTTTGTAACAAAACGTCATGTTTCTATAAACTAAAACTAAAGAAAATAGGTTATGATAAAAGCAGCATTTATTTATGCAAACATGTTGATACAGAAGTACACAAGCAAACACTAACAAATTACTGTGCCAATCCTTATGACACCACCTGTGCTACATGTTTCAATCATTACGCGTACATCGTAACAGGTAATCACCGGCAGGCGTGTACAGCCCTGAGCCAGGAACGTGGGGAAGTACAAGCCGACTGAGGGGAAGAGACTTTGCGCCCGCGTGCGTAGATATTTCTAACACGGGCACTGCGCTTACGGCGGCCAAGCTTTGACACCCATGATGCAGATATTGGCAACGTCATATTGCAGGTGCTACTGTTATCATCCCACCTGTACGTATTGCGGGAAACCATACCTGTCACAGGACGCCCTGTGTCGCAAAGTGTACACAGTACGTTTCAAATACTGCATGACAATCTGTATGGCCGTCGTGCCTGAACTGTTGTGGTAATTTCTTGAGATCTGCACTGAATTTATCAGGCGCTGTTTTGGAATTTTCCTTGTACTGAAATGAGAAATTATAGAAGTTGGGATATTCCTGCAATGATAGGAAATTGCACAGAACCGGTTGCTCTCGCTATGGAGTGTCTTGTGACCCAATTAAGATTTTCCAGGTGTAGATTTAAATTGAGTTGCAGGGCAGCACGCCAGTCAAGTAACTATAACGAAATTCTTCAGGTCATCCATCTTTTTAATTAAGGGTTATAAACAGTGTTCTTCAAAAAGGCACAATGTCGACGTTAAAGGACGAACTTACGTACGGCAACTCTTTATAAAGTGTGAATTAATTCAACCCCTACTACATCTTTTCAGACTAACCTAATTTATTTTGAGTAGAGGCCACACAAGTTCCAAACGAACACACAGTTCCATGAAATCCAGACATAATGAATTTCCTTAAAAGACGGAATATTTGCACATTCTGACTTCGTTCACTATTATTATTATTATTATTATTATTATTATTATTATTACAGAAGAAGATGTAGGAAAAGATTCTGGATTCATCCGTACATCGAAAGAAACATCAACTATAGGTTATTCGTCGCTGCAAACGAAATGCAAGAAACGAACTCCAAATTTCGTGCAGTCTACACATTGAGGAATGAGACGTACCTAGAACTAACACGGATAGTTACTCCTCTCATTAACTTAAGCAAGGGTCGTCAACTTAACAGAACGCGTGAACCTTAAAGAGATATTACTGATAATAATAATAATAATAATAATAATAATAATAATAATAATAATAATCATAATAATCATAATAATGAAAGTAATAATAATCGTATGGTTTCAGTCAGTATGTAACATTTTAATTTGACGCCCCATCTAAGCTGCCCGCGTGTCAACATCAGCAAAAGTTGGGGAAGGGCTAAAGAGAGCGTGAAAACGAAAGTCTCCGGCAGGCTAACAAACCTATACGTACCATCGTGATCAGAATAGAACAAGAGTTGACCCATTTGAC
Source organism: Anabrus simplex (assembly GCF_040414725.1). Lineage (NCBI taxonomy): Eukaryota > Metazoa > Arthropoda > Insecta > Orthoptera > Tettigoniidae > Anabrus > Anabrus simplex. The sequence continues at coordinate 321,678,143 of NC_090267.1, read as the reverse complement.
CAAGCAACAAAATTCCCGTTAGCCCGGTTTTTGCCACCGTTCATGGATTTTGTTGAACAATGTGGGAACGCATACTACAATGTACAGCTATGCGGCAAATGCTATATTCAGTTAATTAACATTAATGCCAGAACGCAGATATGAGTAGGAACAGAACTCCTTGTTATCCGCAAAAAGTTAGCAATTTTATCTAGCAGTAAAACGGATTAAAGTAGTAGTTTTGAGGAAAGTCGCTATCTGGCGAATATTATCTACTGTGGTAAATAACCGTTGGAATACTCTTGCCTGCAACTGGGTTGTACTTTACTCAAAAAAACATTGTACTGAGTATACAATATACAGAGTGAAGAAAAGTTCGCGCACTCGGAGCACAAGATACGATTCCTTATCCACCTTTAAGACAAAACGATTACCTAGCAAAATGAAATCGGATGCATTTGAAAAAAACACACGTAAGCGACAACGTCGGAACATTCCAAGCGGATTCGAATCAGCCTTCTTTGAACCTGAGTCCGTATCCACTGGGTTCCGGTGCTTCACGAACAGGCACGTACAACACACCTATTAGTCTGGCGGCTACTTCAACCTAGCTCGTATTTAAGGGCGTTTACAACAAATGCCAGACATATAGATACTCCACTTATGATGGCAACTTCTATACGAGTAATGTTTCACTGCCCCTGACTATTAACTAGGAACCATTATGGTTGCATGTGACAACGCTCGTCACTGTACAGTTGGACGTGCGATTTTTCAGCGCGCTCACTTTCTGTTTCGGTAAGTGTACACGGAGATGCTGATCACGATAACCCAAGCCACAAAAATAAAGCAGCAGTAGCAAAAAGTAATAGTCATCCCTAAGTCGTTAATGATCGAGAGGCTACGCGTACTAATTTTATCTTGGCCATAGGCCATCCTTCATGTACAGATTGAAACGACTGGAACAAGTCTTGGATCCTACCAGGAAGTTCCTTACGTTATTTCTGGAACGTATGTCTATCTCCCCGTAACGCAGAAGTTTCGTCACCTTTACTGACTGTTAAAAGAAAATTTTAAAATTGACTTTTCTAACATAGCAAAAAAAAAAAAAGTGTGCTTCCGCCTACTGCGCGGAGGGGGAGGGATATGGCAATATATCCGATTATTGTGTCATAAAGACATTATTTCTTACTTACTTGAATGTCGAAGAATTTTACCAGTTTTGGGAAGTTTTACAAACATCTGCAACAAAAAGTCAGACCCAATAACACACTGACCAACAGCCGTAGTAAGATTGATTTTCTGAAACAAAAACTTAGACGCTCGATCGTTACGAATAATATTCACCGGCGTCTTGCACAGCAGCTTTCGGGTTCGATTCTTAGCTCTGCCAGAAACCTAAGATTGGTTTGAGGGACATAAGGAGGATGTATTTAATCTCAAGTAACACAAGTGGTCCTTCTACTGCTTCCCATTTCAACACCAAGCTAATACCATGATGTTAGTATTGGTGATTACTTTAAGAGAAGATGCAGCGTGATGAACATCCCCTCCTAACTCTAATTAAAAGAGAAAGAGGAAGATGGCCGAACCTTCGAAGAATCAAGGTATGTCGAAAGAAAGGTTGTTAATGATAAGGAAATTAAATACTTCAGGTTTCGCAAACCTAATAATGAAGTGGGTAAAAGAAGAGCTGTCCAACGGAGGTTAGATAGTAAAGATGAAAGTGAGGGGCCCGGCACAAGTATGAGGACGCAAAGCCAGATGAAGCTGGAACCCAATGGCTATCACACTCCCAAGCTGAAGGTCCCTGGAGGTTAGTTCTTTTACACCCGCTCTTACGCAGGGAGATGTGAATGTAATCTATATCTACGGTGAACATATTTTTGACAGTCAAAATCGGGACAGCCTTGGTGGGGAGGGTAGGGGGGGGGGGGATAGAGAGATTCTAGTTCGACTCTAACATAATGTTTTTAAATTATGGCCTTTTACAAAATTTAATTTTAAGAAGTTCCACAAAAATCGATCCACCAAAAATCCAATATAGAGGGGATAAATGAATACAAAGTTTGTTTTAATGTTTTTTATTTATGTAAGTACTTTACAAGTGTTGTGAGAAAAAAAAGGAAAACGTTAGTAAGTTTATTTTTAAGTTTCTTACTTTACATCTTAATTTATGATTACAATAACAACAACAAAAATCTTACTGAGTCTTTACAAGCGCCTGAAGTCTTTACGAACTAGGACAGGGTCGTGGAACATGATGGTTAATTACTGCTGCTCTTCTTACTCCAATCGTATTTTTCAGTCGACGCCAATGCTTTCAACAAAGTATTGTTCTTTTTTTCTAATGTGGTCGTACATGTCTGTGCATGTGTAGGTACAGTTCATTTGCAAGACCAAGATCGCTTTTACACATTCAATTGACACTGAAGATTTTTCTGGGCCCCAAAAGTTATTAATTAATGAAAATGCTCGTTCCACAGAAGCGTTAGTCCGTGGCAGGGAAATAACAAACTCGACAAACATCTTGAGGTTAGGGACTTTGATGTCATTCTTGCTCAAATTCTGGAACACAAGTAGCTATCTTTGTTCTGTTGAAATTTCCTTTTCCGCTCATTCTGCTAATGTGCTATCAGAGAGCTGTGTGTTCAGCACATTCAACTCATTGAACAAGTTGTCAACTGAAATGGGTGGCATATTATATTGAAACAAAGTCCAACTTTCCTCTAATTCTTCCCACTTGAGTGATTTCTTCAGATCTATCCAGGATAACTGGCTCAAGCAGTCTACATTTGACTTCCAGAGTTCTAGGTCCGTTTAGGTCGCCAAACAATGATTTGAATACCATGGGAGATTCGATTGAGAAGTAAAGTAGTTTCTAATAGGTTCAAACAATTGAAGGACACACTCTAAAGCTGGCAAAAGTCTCAATCATCGAGTGTTGGAGTAAGATAAGATGATTTTGTACTCCACACCAATAAAGTTACAAAACTCTTTCATTTCTGCCACTCGGACAGTGTATACAGTATATGAAAAATCTTAAAATATTTAGCAATAACAACCTCAAGGTATTTTTTTTTTTTTTTTTTTTTTTTTTTTTTTTTTTTTTTTTTTTGCTAGGGGCTTTACGTCGCGCCGACGCAGATAGGTCTTATGGCGACGATGGGATTGGAAAGGCCAAGGAGTTGGAAGGAAGCGGCCGTGGCCTTAATTAAGGTACAGCCCCAGCATTTGCCTGGTGTGAAAATGGGAAACCACGGAAAACCATTTTCAGGGCTGCCGATAGTGGGATTCGAACCTACTATCTCCCGGATGCAAGCTCACAGCCGCGTGCCTCTACGCGTACGGCCAACTCGCCCGGTCCTCAAGGTATCAGCAGCATTGTTAATGCAGTTATTATGAATATGAGCCATGCAGCCTATGCCAACTACGGTTTTTTTTTTGTTAGGGGCTTTACGTCGCACCGACACAGATAGGTCTTATGGCGACGATGGGATAGGAAAGGCCTAGGAGTTGGAAGGAAGCGGCCGTGGCCTTAATTAAGGTACAGCCCCAGTATTTGCCTGGTGTGAAAATGGGAAACCACGGAAAACCATCTTCAGGGCTGCCGATAGTGGGATTCGAACCTAATATCTCCCGGATGCAAGCTCACAGCCGCGCGCCTCTACGCGCACGGCCAACTCGCCCGGTCAACTACGGTTTTGTCAGTACCTGCCGATAATTTAGAAAACAGGGTATTTTTTTCCTTTCTTTCTGCACCCCCGAAATTGGTATTTGTGTTGTCTGCTGACATTCCAACTAATTTGTTAACCAGGTTATTGCGGTTTAAAACTGAAAATATATCATCGTTCAGTTAGTCACTTTTTTCCCTGGCAATGTTTCAAGTTCTAAAACCTTTACATTTATTACACTGGTACATGAAAATATATCACAACGATCGATACTAGATTTTGAGCAACATGTAAAGCACGAGGTTTCAGTGAGTTCATCAGTTGTTTTTGACAATCAGGAGCTAAAACATTTTTACCAACAGCTTCACGTTTTGTTCTTGCTGAAGAGAATTTTTGATTAAACAACGTTGAAATTAACATTGAGGTACAATCTAACGATCTGAAACTATGTTTTACAGTATAATATGCAAAAACTCACTAAATCTCTTTTTTTTTTTTTTTTTTTTCTGATTCATTCTTAGTAACAAACTTACTCATTGATGATGACATTGCCACTGCATTAACACCAGCCGAATGATTTTTAGTCTTCAAATGAAGCTTGATGTCAGAAACGCCACCATGTGCGATATTAATCTCACTTGAACATTGAGAGCAAAATGCAACATGCGGGTTATTTTCACGCTTCTTTAAGAAAGGATACTCTTTTTGGAGTTCATTATTAAAATAGCATTTACTACGTTTCTTATTTTTATCGCCCTTCATTGTCGTCACTAAACAAACACAATACCAATTTAAGTGTTTCAGTGCAGATTACAGTACAGTAAAAGCCAGTCACATCACAGACACTATTTGAGTAATTCTTTGATTTGACACTTGCTACTAACAACTAACTAGACTCTACACTAACAAGCAGGTGTATCTGATTCGCGTCGTCTCGTCTTCAAAACTGATGGCAGGGGGTAGCAGGGGTAGTATCCCGCCACACACTGACACTCTCTCACAGAGCGTTACCCCCCCCCCCCCCCCGTGTAAAGCAAGTGCTGCGCTGCCAACATAGGCTAGAAAATCATATGCTGTGCGAGTTGCGTGCTTAGGAAAAGTCAATTGCACTAGCCTAATAAAAGGCTACAGTTTCTTAAAATGATATTTCAAAACAAAAGTATTTTTCATTTAATTACGCATATTTTTCAGAGAATTATTATTTTTTTCTAACTTAAAATTCGGGACACTTTTATTAATATTCGGGATGCCAAGACATGATCCTTTAAATTGGGACTGTCTCGATTTTTTCTGGACGTATGGTCACCGTATCTACCCACAGTGGTTTAACGTCAGCGTACTACTTGTTGGGCTCTTCCTTCTCAATCTTAGGGCCCATTAATACATCAGTACAGATACACTGCCACGTGACCTATTGGCCGAGATATCTCAAACCACTTACAATGAAGCCAGCGGGTTGGCGTGTTTATTGCTAGGTTATTTCCATGTTAATATAGAAACCAATACGCTTGAAATACGAAAATGATAGTGTGTAATTGGGCATGCGTTGATTTAAACTATTAAAAATGTCACAGGTTGGAGAAATGCATATTTAGTTTTGATCATCAGTATGGATAAAGTGAAGCTTTGTTTTCATTAACCGTACAGTTTGGGTCACTTAGCTATCAGCTTGCATTCGGGAGATAGTAGGTTCGAACTCCACTCTCCACTGTCGGCAGGCCTGAAGATGGTTTCCCGTAATTTCCCATTTTCACACCAGGCAAATGATGGGGATGTGCCTCAATTAAGAACATGGTTGCTTCCTTTCCATTCCTAGCCTTTTCATATCCCATCCTCACCATAAGAAGACCTTTCTGTGCCGGTGCGCTTTCTAGAGAATTATGCGTTCCATTAATACCAAATTAATACCAACTGTCCATTTACTGATTGAACAAACAAGAAACAATACAATGTGTTTACAGTTCCTTTAATTGCTGATGAAGTACCACAAATTTGCACTGGAAATGGATTCTCTAATATAAATCTGACATGGGCCTCTCACATTCAAGCATTCTTGTGAGCGCCAACCTAGAGTTGGGATTCAAAAACATGCGACTATAACAAGCTGCGATGCGTAGTTTTTCAACACCAGCAACAGGAACAAACCCGTCTTAGATGTTTACTTCTACACGAAAAACAACTGCAATGAACCATAAACAAGAGTGTCTTTTGTGGTCGTAGGCTACTTAGGATGTTCAGTCTGGGACAGCTGGAGGTGGGGAAACTCAAAACAATTATAAAAGCCGGTCTCTCATATTTTCTGGATTGTAATAGTAAAACCACCAATTGCTGCAAACACTAACCGGGTGTCTGCGTCACATTTTCAGAAACATTCATATTTCGCAACATCCACCACGATTATTGTTTTAAGAGTTATTTCAGTGTTGTGTTTGTGTGATTCTCAGATCAATTATTATTGGTCAGAACTCTATCGAAGAGGCTTCATAGGAAGTCAGTTCTAAAACGCAGCAGAGGGACGTAATGCACTACTAATATTAGTTTTAATCTGAATTTTTCTGGTTAAAATAAGCTTTTCTCAAAATAAAAGTATGATAAAGGATACCTTAAAAAATTAAGATAATATATTGCGTCAAGAATACAGTTTTTGCTAATGAAAAATTAATTTCTTAAATCAGTCTTAAGTGTTACACTATTTCCTTGGCAGTATAGGCTTCAGTATTATACGCAGACAAATACCAGGAGCACATAAAGTTTAAACTCTCTTCATAGAAATTAATAATATTGTGGTATGGTTTCGACGTAGCTGAGAAGAAATATCTTTAGCAGGTACATTAATAGATCTTGGAGGTAAAAGTACCGCTTCCATTGCAGCTACATCCGCAAGTTCGTTTCCCGCAATCCCAACGTGGCTTGGAAGCATCACTTAACTTGGCTAGAAGGTCATGAATCTGCTGCACCAGTGGGTGTTGCGAGAAACAAATTTCAATAGACTGCAGAGATCTTAACGAGTCGGTACACATACGAGAGTGGTTTCTTTCGTCACCCAGTGCAAACTGCAGAGCTTCTAAGATGGCGTAAAGCTCCGCAGTATACACATTACATAAACTAGGAAGCGATATCTTCGAGCTCGTATCATCGGTGATTAAGAGCAACCAACATTTTCTCCTATTTTAGAACCATTCGTGAAGATATGTCTCGCGGCCGGATATTAGTGAACGAAGTCCTGGAAATACCTCCGATAAGTGAGGGAATCCGTGTTCACCTTAAGTCCGCGGAGTAGATCTAGACGTATTTCCGGTCGCGGAAATGACCACGGAGGTACCTCGCTAAAAGTATGTTCAAGACAACCACCGATCTCTATATTTAAATCACGACACAAGCCATCAATTCGAAACCCAACCCGCCGTGTGACATTCGGCCGGTCTTGGTACCTCTGGTGGTATTCGGTACTAAAGATACACTGATAGCTTGGATATAGCGGCATTTCACGTAATTTGGAAGCGTACGTGAGGAGTAACTGCTGCCTCCTTATCCGTACAGGTGCAACTCCCGCTTCAGCGAGTAGGCTGGGAATGGGCTTAGTACGGAAAGCTCCCGTTGCCAGCCTTACTCCACTATGGTGAATATAGTTTCAAAGGCTCAGTGTAGACTTTGATGCTGAGCCATAAGCCGCACTTCCATAGTCAATTCACGAGAGGACCGTTGCCGAGTAGCAACACCGCACGGTCAGTCCCCATGAAGTGCCGCTGAGAAACTTAAGCATGCTAAGTCTCTTCATGCAGGCAACCTTCAACTGAATGAATGTGCGGCTGCCACGTTAGTCGCTTATCGAAATGGAGACCCAGGAATCTGCAGGTGTCTACCACTGGTAAGACACTGTTTCCCAAGCGGAGCTCTGGTTTATGACGCACAAGCCGACGTCGACAGAAGTGTACAACTGAGGTTCTCGCCGCTGAAAATCGAAAACCATGTTGCAGGGCCCATCTGTCGACTCAGTTAATAGATTGCTGTAGCTGTCTCTCAGCATACGTTACCCTTCTGGAGATGTAATGTAGAGCTAAATCGTCTACATACAGCGATTGAACGACTGCGGACCCAGCAGCGGCAACTAATGCCGTTGATGGCGATTGCGAACAGCGTGACACTCAGTACAGATCCCAGAGGTACTCCACTTTCTTGAACGTAAAATTGAGAAAATTCATTCCCTACTCGGATTCGTAAGAGCCGAAGAGCCGAAGGGACATGAAATTCTCAATAAACGTTGGCAAATTTCCACGAAATCCCCACTGGTGTAGTGTGGAGCGAATCCCATATCAGCAGGTAGTATCGTAAGCTTTCTCGAGGTCAAAAAACAAGGCGACTAGCTGTTCCTTCCGAGGAAAGCCCTCCTGTATGGCGCTCTCCAGTCTGACCAGATGATCAGTGGCAGACCGATGAGAGCGAAAACCGCACTGGTAGTTGGACAAGAGACCTCCCATTTCCATGGCCCACACAAGACGCCGGTCAACCATCCTTTCAAATAGCTTACAAGGGCCACTCGTAAGGCATATTGGCCTATAACTATCCACAAGTTTTCGGTCTTGACCTGGCTTGGGAATAAGTATCTCAGTTCATTCACGCCATTGAGATGGAAACAATCCCTCACTCCATATTCTGTTGAATAGGGTGAGGATATCCTTGAGACATCTTTCACTCAAACGCTTAGCATTTGATTGTGGGTTTTGTCCAGTCCAGGAGTCGTGTCTCTGCACAGCACGAGTGCACTCTGCAATTTCCACTCCGTGAAAGGCACGTTACAGGAATGCGAAACATCAGAGGCGAAGGAGAGATGGTGTGCCTCTGCCTGGCGCTTAATTGATAGAAATGCAGAATCGTATCTCCCAGAGCTGGACATATCTGCGAAATGTGACGCGATATGCTCTGCAATGACTGAAGGAATCGTTATCTCAATTAATGTAGATTCCGGGGACGGAGGGCAAGTTGTGAACTCCCACAAGACGGCGGAGTTTTGTCCACACTTGTGATGACGGAGTATGTGCCGTCATGGAAGACATATACTTTTCCCACGTAGTTTTCTCATATTCTCGAATCAAGAAACGGGCCTTCGCACGCAGTCGCTTAAATGTGATATGATTGGCCATCGTAGGATTCCGACGATACCGCTTAAAAGCCCGTCAGCGATCACGAATAGCTGCTGCAATTTCGTCCGTCCACCATGAGATTGTTTCCGGCGAGGAATACCGGACGAGGAAGGAATTATTTCCCCTGCAGCAGACAGAATTCCAATAGTAATAGAAGGAATGTGGTCGTCAACAGACTCCAGCAATTCATCGTCGGCCATCAATGCGCGTTTGGAAAATTCTGGCCAATTTGCCCGCCGAAGTAACCAGCGCTTGGGTAGTTCGGACTGTCTTTGATTTAACAGATTTAGAATTATCGGAAAGTGGTCACTACCACAGACGTCATTGTGTACTTGCCACGGTAACAGGAGAACTAACGCATGGCTGCACATAGTGAAATCCATGTGTGAGAATGTGCCATATGCGCTGCTGAAATGTGTCGGTTCCCCTGTGTTAAGCACGCAAAAATTGAACTAGCTGAGTACGGAACGGTAGTTCGTCGCTGAAGATGTCGGCGCGAAATAGGGTACAAACGCCCCCGGTCGAAGCGCCATCCAGAACTGGGTTCTCCAGAAAGGGATCGAAGAGGAGGCCGTCCGGGCCTCTCAGTCTTGCCCACCGTTTCTTTAATCTTCGAAGAAGAGCCAGCAGATGGATTGCCGGCCTTCTTAGGGGAACCTGTGATCCCCAATGGGGTTGGAGAAGCCTTCTCCAACTTTTAAAGGGGAGCACTGGCGCTTCCCCTTCTCCTCCTTTATAATATGGGCTTTGGTAGGAGGGCTGAAATTTCCAGTCCTATTTGGGAAAGTCTTTTCCCCCGCCCTGGTAGGGAAGGACTTACCAGCCGAACGTGCCTGGGAAGGGCAACGTTGGCAATGACGCTCTTATTGGTTTCCCAGAAGGTATGAAAACCTTCTTGGTACCATCTGTACTTGTCGTGGCAACACTTTGTTCGTGTCTGATTGATGGAGCTTGTCTTTCTAAACTAGTTATTGCAGGAATTGAAGCTTTGTGGTGTGATCCGTATATTCGCGACCTTTACAGCGAAGGAGATGGAGAACTCCGGAGCAGCCATACTTTTAAACTTTCTCCAAGCATCTGGATAGGAAAGCTTATCCAGTATTTTTATTTCCTGGATTTTTTTCCCTGAAAGTTGTACATTCTTTGGATATCGGAGTATGCATGCCAGTGCAACTGACGCACATTGGCGGTGGTGTACACTCAGCACCGGTATGCTCACATTTTCCACACATAGCACAGATCGACGAACCATGACAAACGCAATGAGGTGTGGCCAAACGTTTGACAGAACACCTCATTGGTGCTGGAATGTATGGGCGTACACTTAAACTGTACATCGCGGCTTGAATACGTTCAGGCAGTGACTGGACGTTAAAGGTCGAGCCGCTTATCACCGACACGCCTCTTTAATCACCGTACGACGGTAATGCCCCGACGTACAAGATTTCGTATGATAACGTCATCGGAAGCCCTTATCAAATCCCAGTGGAAAATAACCCCTTTGCAAGAGTTAAGGGACTTGTGCTTCTTGATTTTAACTGACACATTGCCGAATATTTTAGTCTCAAGTAACCGTCGACTCTGTTCACCCGTCGATGTCTTTATTAGCACGGAGCTATCACGAAACTTACGCATTTCATCAACTTCACCACGAACTATTCAATTGCATTGCTAATCATGAATGGACATTCTTCTACGAAGCTCTGACCATCGATCCTGGAGGCAACCGGGAATCGAGGGAACCGTTCGTCACATTCATCTTCTAACGCCACATGCGTATATCTTCTTTTTCGCACTTTACTAGACACTTTACTAGACTCCTTTCGGAGTAGAAAAACCAAAATCAGAACCCATGCATAGTCCCACGAGTAGCCGAAATATAAGAAGCCGAACTTCGGCAGAGCCTTGACGTACCAAAGTCAAGGCTATATACTCCAGAGGGCGCCCGGTATCTGGAGGGGGTCGCTAAGAACTTCTCTCTCAGTAGCCATGCATCACCTCGCCACGACCCGAAACTTGTGACTGGGGTGGGTCGCTAAGAACTACTCCCCCAGTAGCCATGCATCACCTCGCCACAACCCGAAACTTGTGATTGGGGGAGGATAAAACCTCCGTACTAACCTATTCTACCCGACGCAGAGAGGGTGGCTAGATAGGTAGAGGAATGGAATAGAAGGGTTGAAATAGTAACGAAGAATAAAGAGCACAGACACCTCTCAGGCAACTCGGGGGACACCTTGTTAGTCTGGATCTACACCGAGGCCAATCCAGCATGGGTAACCCTGATCTGGCACACCACTCGGGATCATCAAGCGCACAAGCCCCAACACCGACGTCAAGGTCTTGGGTGTCCCTAGAGGCGGTATCACCCCTTACCCGAATATAATTAACTCCTAACACATCGAGACGCATCCTTTTTGCTACTCAGACAGTTCTACTTTCGTTCTTCCATAAGCCCCATTAATATTGATACCTCCCCATCGAAATGCATTTCGTTCGACAAGTTGTTTCCAAGGAATCCCTCGCTGTCAAATGGAAGTGAGACTCCGTTACTCCCACAGCTCCAAGGCTTGCTTAAAATGTTCTGCGTTCAATAAATTCTGTGAAGTAGAATGCTACCCTATTTTCACATACTCACAGTGAAGGTCTCTCCTCCAACGGGTTAAGGACCACGGTGGATTGTATAGCCCTGGCCGCCTGAGCAAAAGGAGAAATTCCAATATTAGTTTTACAATACATAGTTTCAGAAAAGAACCTGTTCAGTTCTTTCACGTATTTTTTTATATTTGACCATGATTTTAGAAATGAATATGTCCGAGATACGCACTCCTATCCCTTAGCAATTAGTATCCCGACTCTGAAGATGGTTTTCCGTGGTTTCCCATTTTAACACTAGGCAAATGCCGAGGCTGTACCTTAAATAAGGCCACGGTAGTTTCCTTCGTACTCCTAGCTCTTTCCTATCCCATCGTCGCAATAAGACCTATCTGTGTCGGTGAGACGTAAAGCAAATTGTAAAATAATAATAATAATAAAAAAGCAAAGTCACCTCCGTACAGGCCATGAAGGCCCTTGGAGGAGTGGAAGGTAAAGGCTTCCACCATTGTTAACCTCGGCACGTGATGGGATAGAGCGGTTAGCTCTACGCCCGGCCGCCTTTGCCTCCAGGAATTAACCTGGTACTAATTTTTGGTGTAGGCTGAGTGAACCTGAGGGCGATATGCACCCCCGGAAGTGGAAATCTCGTTTCATAAATTTTACGACTTCCCGACGGGGATTCGAACCCACGTCCTTCCGGCCGAACCGAGCACGCCTTTACCGCCTCGGCCAGGCAGCCCCTAATAATAATAATAATAATAATAATAATAATGTTAAGAACACCAAGGTATCAGTTGTGAGTAAACATCCTGAACGAATTCAGACCATCAAGCTTACTGACAAGATAGTGGAACAAGTCACCAGTTTCCCTTATCTAGGAAGTCTGATCATGATCACCAATGACAGCAGGTGCTGCAAAGAGATCAGAAGGCGAATAGCCCTTTCCAAACAAGTGTTTAGTAATGAGAAATATTTTGATCAGTGCAAATTTAGATTTTGCAATTAGGAAGAAATTTGTGATGTATTTTGTTTGGTGTGTGCTATTGTAGGGATGTTAATATTGAACAATCAGCGATCAGGACTGGAAACAACAGGGCGTAACAGGCCCCTCGCATTCTTCCAAACAACGGTTAGCCAATTTGAGTCGCGTTTAAAAATTAGTTCGTTATTGAAATATTTATTTATGGTATAGCGTTTAGTACCGGGAGTTTCCGAAGACATGTTTGGCTATTTGGTTACCCTGGTGCAGACCTGCACGAATACCAATTGTAAGTCGAGCTGAGTGTCTCAGGCGATAGAGCACTAGTTTTCCGAGCCCAAGTTGGCGAGTTCTATCCCGGCTTAGTCTAATGGTATTTAAAGGTGTTCAAATACGCCAATATCGTATCGGTAGGTTTACCGGCTCGATGGCTTCGAAAATCGTAAAATTAAGAAGGGGGACGTAAAATGAGTGATATTATTTTTCAAATGTGAATATACAAATGATCCTCTCTATCACAATCTTTCCTTTCTTTAATGTATAATTTCACCTGTAACATACAACAAAATCGTGTCATTTCTAAAATCAAGGTCAAATATAAAAAACAAAATACGTGAAAGAACTGCACAGGTTCTTTTCTGAAACTATGTATTGTAAAACTAATATTGGAATTTCGATATGACCATGCTGATTGGTATATACGTATGGTACACCCGCTGATTTTGCCACTTAAAATTACACTTAAACAATAACTGAAGGGAAAATAAGGACAAAATAAACCTCCAAACATGTTAGTCTAATTTTTGTTTTTGAACTATGGGCGTTAAAATGTGGTGCCAACCAGAGAAATCAATCATTTATAAGAATGCATTCATAATAAAACATTGTTCTATGCATATTATACCAAAACAATGACGTTAGGAGTTCCACGACCCGCGATAAAACGAATGTGCGTCTGTTCCTTCCATGACACCTGACTCAAACTATTGCCTTTGTTTTATTTCACAGAATATTTTCATTGGTAGTAAACACATTATTGGTCTCTAATATATTTATAACTGCCATGTGATCATTAAAATAATTTCACAAAATCACCTTCGTAATCCAAACTTACGGAAATGCCGTCCGTGTAGCACAGCAAGTTTAGAGTTCTCACAACAAGGGACTAAGTATGTACTTCACCTACCTTCTGCACGCGACTGTTATCACAAATGACGTTAGTTTTTTACTTATCAGCAGTTTACGAGATCTCAGAGATTTTAAGAGTCATGAATTTTCGTTGAGTATAGTGCATACCCATATGCCTCGTGATTCAGGCGTATTTTCACACATTTCTCTTATCACGGATTTTGAGAACACACTGACTAACAAGTGACAATGGACGCAATACGGGAGCCTCAGCCGAAGTACTAACTAATTTCGGTTTACTAAAATATTTCCTTCGAGATTTAAACTCCTAATTAATGAGTCAGTCACAAGTCGTTACAGCACTTGACAGTCGCGTGTGCAGGGGAGTACGCACTCGTCATATGTGCCCAAATGTTACATTCTTTAATCTAATCTTTGGGAGGGGGGCAATAGTATCATTAACTCGCAGTTTGTACATTTACAAGACAGAAAATGAAAGACTTCCTAGGCATCGCAAACCAAATACTGTCCAGGTCGGAAGAGAACAAGAGTTGACCAAGAGGTCAGATAGATTAAAGTAAAGAGCCTGGTTCAAGAGAAAGAAATACCATACTCAGCTGGTGACCCCGCAGTCGCCATCCCATGCTCCTAAGTTGAGAGTCCCTGGGGGCGGACACGACACCACGGGACCCAATAGCAAAACCCGGTACCTGTCCCCATTCTAGAGCTAACAAGTAGCTAACAACCTGTTGCAGCAAATATGTATCCACGTAAAAGGGTTGAAGTCCCATAACTTGTTTAAAATGCTTATACGTTAGGCTCAGATTTGTAGAACAATAACAACAAATCATACGTTTCTTTCCGTTTTAGTGTATCACTGTTGATTTCGTTGTGGTACACGGCAGTTCTTCATGGTAAAATTAACTCTGAATCAATTTACCACTTTATATTATTGTTCCTTGTACTACTATCACAGAATGAGGAGTTCGAAAGATACCATAACTTATCTCTCGATAAATCCATAGTCAGCGATCTCCTAAAATTCGATTTTGTAATAGAATACATAATTATACACAACAATAATTCTGACAGACGTTAGAAACGAGATTCCTATCTTTGGGGAGGCACATAGCCCTGTTGTTCACTCAGTCGACACTAGAAATGAGTATCAGGTGAATTCTTACGGGCAAAGGGGATACGGTTAACCACTCTCTCAACTAGAGCTAAGGTTTCCAACATTGGAAACCTTAATCTTACGCTTCCACAGGCCTCCATGGCCTGTACGGAGGTAGCTTTGTTTTCATTTTTGGAATATATCTTCCAACATCAAGCTAATGAAATTTGAAAGAAAATTCCTTCAGATGTGTTCTCGAGAAAAAAAATAAGAGACCCCGTATCACACACAAAAAGGGTTTAATGCAATTCTGATTTAGGAAATTTCCAGATTGTTCAATCACAATCTGCTTCTTTTCTTCTCGTTTAATACCTCGCAGTCAGAAAAAATGTCGACTGATTTTTGATGCAGTGTCTTATGCGATGTCATTAAATTCGGAACGATTTTTTTTCTCTCCCTGGCATTTTGCTCCAATTACTTGGGGTCGACACTTCCAGTGGATTTTGTCCAGTTTTCAAAACAACGACCCATGTGGTGGTGATTATCGTTTTAAGAGGAAGTACAACTGGGCAACCATCCTCTATTAACGCTAAAATCAGAGGGAAAAAATGGAAGGGGCCCGACACTTGAAAATGAAGACATCGGCCAAACAAAGAAAAGGGCCACGAAGGGCATGGAAGAAAGACTCTGTAGGTCTCGCGAACCTAATACAAATACCGTCGGGGTGAGCAAAGAACAAGAGTTAATCAAGGGAGGTCAGATAGTATAGATGAAAGTAAGGAATCTGACACAAGTAAGTGGAAGTAATGCTAGGACTCAACAAAGGGCCCCATGGTCGCCAATCCACGCTCCCAAGTTAAGAGCCCCGGCGGCCCCTTTTAGTCACCTCTTAGGACAGACAGGGAATACCGTGTATGGTATTTTACTGCCCTCACCCACAGGAGGACCCCACGTGGAGGGATACATCCACTATTGCGTTTTTCTGCGATGATTGTATGTAGACGAACATGTTAAGACGAACACGACCAATCGGCATCCGAGCTAGAGGAATCAACCATATCCGGCTCGTTCGGGAATCGAACTCGCAGCCTTGTGAACCGAATGCCACTATGCTGACCATTCAACCAACGAGCCGGACTCATTCGGAATGACGAAGTATACTGTATGTTATGTGACTAACAAACTAAGAGATGGAACACAGGAACAATATATGTGGTTAACAACAATCCAATACCATTTAATATACAGCACACCTTTAAAATCCAGCATTGATGAATATAATCATAGATGTATTGGGATGAGTACTAATATCGATGTTTATAGGCTATGTTGGTGAGTCTCCTATATTCCATACCCGGCCAGATCTTGAAATGGCCCGAAATGAAGTCAATCCTCCTTCTTTCTTTCTTTCTTTCTTTCTTTCTTTCTTTCTTTCAATTATGTGACCTTGCGAAGGACATAGGAAGTGTACTACGACGTAGTATGGTACAGTCGCTATACCTCAGAACGCTACTGTTTCACTGTTATTGTTTCACTCGCAGAGACATCAGCAACGTCACCTTTCCTTCAACACTTCAATGCTTCTATTCAGGTTTTCAAAGTAATTAAGCCCCATTTTAATTATTACAACCGCTCTGTATATAATGCATCTGTTGTTGTTGTCGTTGTCGTCGTCGTCGTCGTTGCGATTGTTATGGTATAGTGGCGCTTCCTACGGTTGCCATGACGTGAGTATGAAAACGTGTTATTTTTCTTTATTTTACGGTCTTTCTCCCGAATATGCTGAATGGTCTTGGCTGTCATTCTCTTATCTAAGCCGGGCTGAGGGGCTAAGACGGTTGAGGCGCTAGCCTTCTGAACCAACTTGGCAGGTTCGATCCTGGCTTAGTCCGGTGGTATTTGAATGTGCTCACATACGTCAGCCTCGTGTCGGTAGAATTACCGGCACTTAAAAAACTCCTGCGGGACAAAATTTCGGCACCTCGGCGTCTCCGGAAACCGAAAAAATAGATAGTGGGACGTAACGCCAATAACATTATGATTATTATGATTATGATTATTATTATTATTATTATTATCTCTTATATAAATTTGTGACAGTATCTTTCAGTAAATCCATTGACGTGTCTCACACATACTTCGTAACACTGTTGATAGTTTGAAGTAGTTTACACACTAACACAAGCATAACAACAACATTAAGAGAAATGTGATTATGTTGGTGTCAGCATTAAAAGGTCAAATAAATATACCTCACGTTCGTCATACAGTGAAGAGTTTCTTCATAGATATACAGTACATTATTTGAAATATATTTCCTGACATATCTTAATGGAAAGCGTTCGACTACACTTCTCTGTGGTAAGGATTAGGGAAGGAAGATCTGGTAAACAACAGAGGGATAATGTCTGAAAGGTAGCATGCTGGTTTAATTATTTTTAATTCACGTATACACTGCAGTTCTTATCCTTATTATAAATACTCCAATTTAAGTAAACTTGCCACTAATAAGCTCAACAGGAAGCTTGGATAAAAAATTGTGTGTTAGCAACCTCTAAAACTTTGTAAACTCGTATAAAAATACAGACCTGGGCCGATGACCTTCGATGTTAGGCCCCTTTAAACAACACGCATCATCATCATCATCATCATCATCATTAAAAAACAGACAAATCACTATTCTAAAGCAACACAAAGGCAAAATATATCTTTGCAGTTTGGATCTTCCATCTTCTCAAAACACTACCTTCACAATGATGTCAACGACAACAACAACAACAATAACATAAAAGGAAAACTCAAAATTGGAAATATTGTTATTGGTTTTACGTCCCACTAACTTCTTTTACGAATGTACCGCCTGTTTCTTTTTTGTCCCGCAGGAGTTCTTTTTCGTGCCGTAACATCTACCGACCCGAGGCTGACGTATCTAACCACATTCAAAACCACCGGACTGAGGCGGGATTGAACACGCCATACTGGGCCAGAAAGCCAGCGCTGTACCATCTGAGCCACTCGGCCTGGCAACTGAAATTCCCCTCCATACTTCAGCGTAAAAATAATCAAAGCACACCTGGAATTTACAACTAAATATTGATCAAGAAACTCCAGGTGATTAACGGAAACCAACACAACGTAATACATACAATGTACCTAAATAACGCAGATCACAGGTCGGACAATGGTCGGCGACGTACTATGAAGCCATAGGAATCATCGCAAGATATAGTCAGTATATCATATCGCTTATCCTCTTACCAACATCTCATACCAGAATCGAGTTTCATAACTGTCGTCCTTCAAAGGACAATGACAACGTGACCCAAACGCCGTGACCCACTTCCGTTACCTTCAACGGATAGATTAGGAAGCCGCGGGAAAGAAATCATTGTAGGACGAAATAAAATAGACGCCGCAGGGACTGATGGAAGAATGCGTTCAGTAATACACTAAAATCAGAAGAGAGAAGAAAGAGAAACGAAGACAGAAGTATCTCTCCAGATATCAAGCTTGAATAAGTAAGTTTACGTACGCAACCGTGATACACAGTATGAGTGCACTAATTGCAATAAATAGCTTATGTATGTTTCAGCTGTTCGTACGGAGAAATGTTTAACTTCGTAGTATTATAGTGAAGTTCGAATGATGTTATAATGCCCCATCTGAGAAGCACACAATGGTATTCTGTACTTCACAAGTTTACAATATCATGATGTCATTCCTTTTTTCTTCAAGACTTCTTCCCCCTCTATGACCGTTGAAATTAATTCTATACTTGCAACCTTCAGATTAATATCCCTCACGGGATTGTCTATCCTGCAATCAGATTCTTATTATATTTTAATAGATTTATGACCAACCAAAAAATCAATACTAATGACAATGTCGATGAACGCAGAGAGACGTGAGCAGCCAATAAAACCTACGATAAGAATTATCTCTTCCCGAGTTCATTGCCAGATGGTAAATAAAGCGAGCTGAACGTTCCGCAGTTATTTACGTCAATATTATGAGAGTTGCAGTAAATACGACAGACAGTATCACAATATCTGAAACCCTGAAATGGTTGGTGGATTACCCTGAAGCATGCTGAAACAGAACATTAGATCACCTAAATCACAGTGAGCTGATTAACGAAATGCTAGATACTTCCCAAAGGTTCACAGTTTGCAAGATGTGTGGTAAGTTGGATGTCCTAATAAGTCTGGCATATTTTCCTCTTTACTTGTGGCAGGCTCCTCCAGTAACCTTTCGTGGCCTTGTGTGGCTCCTGTCCTTTTCGGACTCCCGAGTCTCCCATGACTACGCCATCTTTATTCGGAATAATAATAATAATAATAATAATAATAATAATAATAATAATAATAATAATAATAATAATAATAATAATAATAGGGCTATATCACTGTCCTGCAGTTAAAACTCACCACCATATCATATTGTACAATGCAGCATCTTTGGGCTGGACAGACTGAAAGACGACGAGCTGCTCGAATAAGCAGTACATTCCGAGCTGTCAGTGGAGAGATGGCGTGGAATGACTTTAGTAGACAAATAAGCTCGAATGGAGGTTTAAAAGTAGGAAAGATCATAATATGAAGGTAAAGTTGAAATTCACGAGAATTGGGGTAAATATTCACTTATTATTTAATATATTTTAATGTGTACATACATGAATAAATATATAACCTACAAGTCATTGTAATTTTGGTAATTTTCAGTTCAGTCTTCGACGTAGTGATTGAGCGAGTGAGTTCTGTGTAAACAGTGCTTAAAATGGTATTGAGTGCCGAACTCACCATACATTTGAAATCTGCAGGCTTCGTTGGGTTAACTGCGGGCAGTATCCAGTATTCGGGAGATAGTAGGTTCGAATCCCACTGTCGGCAGCCCTGAAGATGGTTTTCCGTGTTTTCCCACTTTCACACCAGGCAAACCCTGGGGCTGTACCTTAATTAAGGCCACGGCCGCTTCCTTCCCAGTCCTAGCCCTTTCCTGTACCATCGTCGCCACAAGACTTACCTGTGTCGGTGCGACGTAAAGCCAATAGCTTCGTTGGGTTTATGGTAGGCGGGGGGATCTTTCCACAGACGCCGCGCCGTGCACGGCGAATCTTGTGAAGACGTGCCGCGTGGTGAAACTGGGTCCTTTCCATTCCTGTCTTCATCGTTGCAGTGCCATATATTTCTGGGTTGACTTGCATTGGGTTCTGTTTCCTCTACTCCAGTAGGATTGTGGTTGCTGGCGTAATCCAAATACATCTTCGATGTCACCTATGAAGGAGGTTTCTCTGGCTGTAATATACACAATGCTGTTTTCTGTGTACTTCGAGAATAATGCGTGTTTGAGGTACCTAAGGTTTGTGAGTGCGAGTTATTGAATTCCATAGGTCACTACTGGATCTTTTTTTTTTTTTTTAAGACTGTCATCGCTGTGGATAAAGAGCTTCTGGAGTTTTGGGATGGCAAATATTGCTTTGAAAGCTACTGCTCTCCTCTCTTGTACGTTGAGTGTGAAGAATGATCCAGTTGTCTGCATTGTAATGCCCAAATACTTGTAAAATGGTACAATTTCAATGGATGAGTTATCACAAGTAAACTGGCCTAGTCTTGATAATTAACCGTCCTCTTCTCAATTTTATGGCTTTTGTGTCAGTGCTGTTAATTTCCATACCGTTAATCATCTGCCCATGCTTTGAAGTTGTTTAATGCTAGCTGCAGATCAGTTGGATCTCTTGATAGCAAAACCATACCATCCGCGTACATTTTGTGTATCTAAATACGTAGACTTTCACGACAAATGACATTGTAATATTAATTTGGACATATTAGGTCACGTAATGTTTATAATCTGTTGACGCGTTTCGATCCTGCGACCAGGATCGTCTTCAGAGCAATAACAAATTATGTAATTGGCAACTGTCACTCCACAGTAACCAGACTCAAGGTAGAGAGAACCTGTTAGAAATACAGTTCATTTGAGGGCCTCCAGAGTCAAGAAGAAATATGTTGACGAGTTAATTATGGAGAATAGCCATGATCTACTCAGTACACAGCCGTCACCTTTGTTAAAATTATTCGGGTGTTTAGCAAGTTCTACCGCCTCACGAATGATTCTAGGTACGGTATAGAATAACATTAAGTTGCATCAAAATGATTTGATGATCATTATGTATGGCATGTTCTGCCATAGCAGACTTCTCTGGCTGGCAAAGACGTCAGTGCCCGCGATGTACTTTAACCCATAAACATAAACCGATCCACAGGAGTATGAATCATATATATTCAAGCACAGTTAAACCAATAGTATCTTTAATAGATCGCAACCAATTGCCTACGATGATATTATGCTTAAACTGGTCTTGGTATTGTGCCTTCTGAGAATATTGCCAATCCTATCCGTGACAGATTGTACGTATGACAAGAAGGCCAGATGCAAA
Organism: Anabrus simplex; assembly: GCF_040414725.1. Lineage (NCBI taxonomy): Eukaryota > Metazoa > Arthropoda > Insecta > Orthoptera > Tettigoniidae > Anabrus > Anabrus simplex. The sequence continues at coordinate 321,657,091 of NC_090267.1, read as the reverse complement.
GGACGAGAGTCACGTGACAATTTTTTTTTCTAGTTGCTTTACGTCGCACCGACACAGATACGTCTTATGGCGACGATGGGACAGGAAAGGGCTAGGAGTGGGAAGGAAGCGGCCGTGCCTTAATTAAGGTACAGCCCCAGCATTTGCCTGGTGTGAAAATGGGAAACCACGGAAAACCACTTTCAGGGCTGCCGGCAGTGGGGTTCGAACCTACTATCTCCCGAATACTGGATACTGGCCGCACTTAAGCGACTGCAGCTATCGAGCTCGGTGCGTGACAATCTGTCTTTTGGCTTAGGATGTAGCACTTAGTCAATCTGTTTCCTTGAGTAGCCATTGCTCAGGAATGTTCTGATTAGGAACTGAAGTTCACCGTTTAATTTATGCTCCTCACAAACCTTTCTTGCTCGGCTGATAAGGGTGTTAAGCACAGCACGCTTTTGGTAAGGATGGTGATGAGAGGACCCATGAAGATATCTATTAGTATGGGTGGGTTTATGGTAAACCAAATGACCTAAAATTCCATCTGATTTCCTAGAAACCAAAACATCCAGAACGGCAAATATCCTCCACGTTCAGTCTCCATGGTAAATTTAATGTTTGGATGTATGCTGCTCAAGTGAACCAAAAATATGGCTAATTCGTATTCACCATGGGGACAGATAACAAATGTGTGATCAACATAACTCAACTAGATGGAAGGCTTGAGCGTGCAAGATTGAAGACAATGCTCTTCAAACCTTGCATACAGAAATGAGCGAATGGCGATCCCATGGTAATACCATCCATTTGTTCGTATATTGTACCATGAAAATTGAAATATATGCTAGTGAGGATAAGATGAAACAGATTACCAATGCCACCGGGAAAGATTTTATACAATGAAGACAAATGTGTCCATGACTGGAACACTAGTGAACAGAAACACAACATAAAAACTGACTAGTATATCACCAGGAGAGACATGCAGATTGGATAAAATGCCAATTTGTTTCACGATTGATACTACTTTTGTTTATCCACTGTGGTTATCGTGTCAATGGCTCTAGCGATAAGACCAACAATATGCGTTAACAGTCTCTTATCTACTGACCTCTTTTTTTTGCTAGTTGCTTTACGTCGCACAGACACAGATAGGTCTTATGGCGACGACGGGATAGGAAGGGCCTAGGAGTTGGAAGGAAGCGGCCGTGGCGTTTCTATGACCTCTAGCTGGTTAATTTGAAAGTGATTTCGTTCAGCTCGTGAGTATCCTTAGGGGCCCATACACCTACAGTTCCGCCTTCCGATCGGCCTGAACAGTTGAAGACTGGCAGGCAAAACTGACATATAGAGTGTAGCCGGCGGGCCAATCGTTTGGACTGCTGGACTGTGAGAATTCCGTCAGTTCGAACTGTATGGCATGGAACCTTAAGTGTTAGTGGTGGTGGTGGTTTTTGTTTTACAGGAATTACAACTAGGTAAACATCCTCATGGCGCTTGACAGATGGAACGGACGTGTATGGAGAAATCATGGCCAACCGGCAAGCCACGTGCTGTCAGTCTAGTGTTCACGTGGGTAGTGACTACTGTCTTTCTCGTGCATTGCAGTCAGACCACGTGGTCAAAAAAAACTTTTTATCTGAATTTATTAAGGAGTTCCGAGATCTCCGTCCGTTGTGGAAAGTAAAAAGTAAAGAGTAGGTTCATATATACGTAAATAATTGTCAATATTTTGAGTACAGATGTACATGGGTGTAATTAGATATAGGCCCTACGCATCACTGCACTGCAACCAATACATCTGCTGATGGAATTCCCCCCCCCCCCTCGAAAAACGAGTACACATCTACACTCAACGAGATTAAACGGCGAACTGAAGATGATAGATAACCCGACAGATCGCTGAAGATGATAGATAACCCGACAGATCGCTCTGTGTGTGTGAGTGGCGAGGAGCAGGGACAGGTACCTGTCTCATTTCGTCCAGTCAGTTCAAACAGAAGATGAAACTGTACGTGTATAGGGAGGGACCCTTGTACATAACTGCATCACGTTCCTACATGAATTTCATAATTTTAAACAATTCTGTAAAATGCAAAATTTCAAACTTGTTTATTGAAGAATAATCACCATTATTGCGTACAACTCGCTTCACAACATGAATAACGCGTTCAGTACGTATTCTCTTGTGAAGGAAGGAACTATACAGTCTTCTTTATAAAATTAGCATCAGTCCATTTAATGTTTCATATTTACTTACGACATTCAGAAAACTTCGATCTAATTTACACCGTGGTGAACAGAGGGTGAGTGAATATGAATTAGTGTAACCAGTCCGTTATACATAGTGTTCATGTTTCTTAATGCTAAACACTCGTATGATAGTTTCATGGGGGCCGATGACCTTCGATGTTAGGCCCCTTTAAACAACAAGCATCATCATCATCATCATCATTGTTTCATGCAGCGCTGGCAGCAATATATCTTAATAATTTCTTTAAAATAATAATAATAATAATAATAATAATAATAATAATAATAATAATAGCAGCGAGTTGGCCGTGCGATACGGTGCGCGCAGTTGTGAGCTTGCATTCAGGAGACAGTGTGTTCGAGCTCCACTGTCGGCAGCCCTGAAGATGGTTTTCCGTGGTTTCTCATTTTCACACCAGGCAAATGCTGGGGCTGTACCTTAATTAAGGCCACGGCCACTCCTTTCCCAGTCCTAGCCTTTTCGTATCCCATCGTCGCCAGAAGACCTATCTGTGTCAGTACTCCTGGAGAAGTACAGACTTACCTGGTCGAGCGCTGTGGTCGATAGTGGGCAAGGTGAGCGTGTAGTATTGTAACAATGTAATTCCTACTCTAAATGAGGATGGCAGACGGAGATCTTTTATTTATTTATTTATTTATTTATTTATTTATTTATTTATTTATTTATTTTATGTCTTTGTATGTGGCGAAGTTAGGGCTCACGGCCCTCTCTTACACTTAACCACAACATACAGTACATAGTCACATAATTTGGAGACAGGAATTTCTCTGTAAATCGATCTAAATTAATCTAAATTACGTAGATATCCTTGATTTATTGCCCATATCCAAATGTCAAGAAGGATGCACGAGTGTTGACTCTCGTTTTCCTTTTCAATTAGCTTTCCCTGCGACTAGGGTTTCGTAAATTTACCCCTTATTTTTTTACTTATTTTTGTTTTAATTTTGGTCTTCCTAGTCGCAGCATAGCATGGGCTTATCCTCCGTTTTCATGGGCTCGTATGCTCCATTAGATTTTTGCAACTGATTATGTCACCGGGATCATGAATCACGATTAGATCCCCGGTTGTGTGTGTGTGTTGTTGTTGGCCTTTTGTAAAATGTTTCCATGCTGTGTTGCGAATTTATTTACCATGGCCAAGTATTAGTGTGAGCTTCGTTCCTGTTTACTTTTGGGAATAACTTCCCTTTTTTGAATTTTGAATACAATGTCCCTTTGGGAAGGGGAACAAGCATTAATACGATGCTCGAGTTGTACCAAAGTGTGCTAAAGCTAACCAGACGTCGTACTCCACTAAAATCATATGGTAGGACTCCGACGAGGGTCCCATACTGTTAGTTAAAGGATTTATTAATTGTTAAACATGTGTTCATTCAAGATTATATTGTAACGTTGATTGTTCTTGATTGTTAACCAAAGATCTGAGAAAAGACCAAAGAAAAGGGAAGAAAACGTTAAAAAAATGTTATGAAGAAGACGGATCTCCCTCCTGTTTCAATTTTAATCAGACTTTATTTTCATGTCTTCGTCCAGTACCAAGGCTACGTTTCTTTTACCCGCGACCTGTGTACCGTAACAATATTAATATATATACACCTACATACATCCTCATTATAGACTGTTATATATTTTTACCTTTCAGTACGCAAGCTCCTGTTTTAATTAAGCGCCTCCCCAATCCTCTATTTTCAACTACAGTAGCTCTATAGCGTCGAGTACCGGTAGTTCCACGCCCTTTGTCTTTAAAACCGAATAGAATCATCACACCTTTGGCTCCCTCAGCTTCTCTTACCCTCCATGGCAAGGTCAATTATTCTCTTACGTAATCTATTCTCCTTCATTTACCTCATATGCCCCACTACCGAAGTCGGTTCTTACTCACAGCTTCATACATACAATTCATTCTTATCTTAGGCTTTATCTCCTCATACTGAGTATCCTTCTGCCGCTTATCCTAACTGTTGGTTGCATCATTCATCTCGCTACTTTCATGTCTGTTACATTATTTCATGAATGAGATATCCTGCATTCGCCTATCATTCAATCCCGTACAGAAAATTCGGTTTGAAAACAGACCGATATAAAGAGAGTTTCGCCCGAGAGCTCGCTTCTTTCTTACAAATCCCCTTAATTGCGTCTGTTAGCTCACTGCATCAGCTTCGCCAAACCTTGATCCTATTTCTCTTAACATACTACCATCCTACGTAGTAGTAGTAGTAGTAGTAGTAGTAGTAGTAGTAGTATTAGTAGTAGTAATAGTAGTAGTAGTATGCTTACACTAGTTGTCCGTAAACTATGCTCTCGCTGTCTTATAAGAAGGAATTTTTGAACAGAATTATTGTGACGAGAAATGTATAATACACAATGCACAAATACAGTACAATAAAACCGAAACTTTTAAAAATACGAATTTGTAATTTGTTTTACTTCGCACCGACACAGATCTTATGGGGACGATTTGATAGGAAAGGGCTAGGAGTGGGAAGGAAGCGACCGTGGCCTTAATTAAGGTACCTCCACTCTAATTGCCTGGAGTGAAAATGGGAAACCATATTCGGGGCTGCCGACAGTAGGGTTCAAACCCACTGTCTCCCGGATGCTAGCTCACAGCTGCGCCTCCCTACCATACGGTCAACTCGCCCGTTAAAATCGGAACAAGAACAATGCATTCTGAATGATCCCCCTAAACGATAGTCATGTCCAAGGTAGACGTTGTTGTTGTTGTTTTATTATTTTACAATTTTGTTTTACGTCGCATCAACAGAGATAGGTCTTATGGCGACAATGAGATAAGAAAGGGCTAGGAGCAGAAAGGAACCCGCCGTGGCCTTAATTAAGGTACAGCCCCAGCGTTTGTCTGGTGTGAAAATGGGAAACCACTGAAAACCATCTTAATGGCTGCCGACAGGTCCGGCTCCATGGCTAAATGGTTAGCGTGCTGGCCTTTGGTCACAGGGGTCCCGGGTTCGATTCCCGGCAGGTTCGGGAATTTTAACCATCATTGGTTAATTTCTCTGGCATGGGGACTGGGTGTATGCGTCGTCTTCATCATTTCACCCTCATCATGACACGCAAGTCGCCTAAGGAAGTCAAATCGAAAGACCTGCACCTGGATAGCGGAACATGTCCTCGGACACTCCCGGCACTAAAAGCCATACGCCATTTCATTTCATGGCTGCCGAAAGTGGGGTTCGACCCCACTATCTCCCGGATGCAAGCTCACAACTGCGTGCCCCTAACCGCACGGCCAACTCGCTCGATGTTTTTTTTTTAAATCTATAGTTCATTCCACGTTAAGAAAACAGTATTGCTCTTATGGACCTCCAAGGAGTGAACACACCCCCTGTGAGACACCCATAATTCCTGCTGATTAAGGTATATTATACTGTACTTCGTAATGTATTATGAAAGATAGGTAAAATGGATTGGGCATTTTTGCTCGTGAGTTATAAAAATAACTACGTAACATTTTCTTTTTCATAAATACATTTGTAGGGTGGAAGCGCAATGGCGGTAACAGCCATCGCTTCGTTGCCTTCCTTCATTTTAGTTCTTCTGTGTTGTGGTACAAGCCTCATGTAGTCCCTCTCGCTGTGAACTGAACCGCCGGCAGCTCACTTCTGTAGTGAAGTCATCTACAGTATTTATTTGTTGCGCTGGTTTTCTAGCCTATATTGCCCGGAGAAATTTACTAAATGCAATAATGCATCCCTCACCCCCCGAGCCCATAAATATTATTTGCCTATTTACTCCCCCAATTTGCCTTACACTTCAATGTTGAGGTCTTTTATGTGCCGTAGTTTACCTCTGATTTTATATAAACCAAAAATAGCCCCTGTACATCTCTGTCCCCTTTAGTTCATAAAAATAATTTGTAGCTTAGTTTCTTCCGCTTTTTGTCTTAACTTCAAAAATGAATTTCAAAAATTTATGTGCCGCCGCGCCGTTATCCCGTGAAGGTCTTGAGCAGAGCCGTTCGATATGGCAACCCTGTTGTCATATGAGCAATACTGTTTTCTTAACGTGGAATGAGCTATAGAAGCTTGGGGTAACTCATGTACTGCGTAAGTGAATTAGCACCTCGGCCAAGGTGTCAACGATGTAGAGAAAAATTCCATGACGTTGAAATACGGCACACAAGCAAGCTTTAAATAAATCCGATCGCATGTTCCAATAAGAGGTGGTGGTGGTGGGGGGGGTGATTGTTTTACGAGGAAGTACTAATAGGCAACCATCCTCTATAACACTAATCACAGAGAAAATCAGGAAGGGTACGACACTTCGAAACATGAAGGTAACGGACAAAGAAAGACAAGGGCAACGAAGGGGGTGAAAATGAAGGAATCCCTAGTCCTCAGAACCTAACAGCGTCGGGTTCGGAAAAGAACAAGAGTTGGCCAAGGAAGGTCGGATAAGATAGATAAAGTGAGGAGCCTGGCACAATAAGTGGAAGCAATGCCATAACTTAGCTAAATGGCCCCGTGGTCGCCAAGCCATGCTCCTAAGTTGGAAGCCCCTGGAGCCCCTTTTAATCCCCTCCTAGGACAGGCAGGGGATAACGTGGGTGTTATTCCACCACCCCTAACCACAGTGGGCATGCTCCAATAAAGTCAGTTCAAACTTTGAATGGGAAAATTCAATCATTGTGCTCTCACAAAGCTTGAGTCATATGTTACGAAAGGACTAAACATTAATGCACCATTATCTGTAGTAAATTATAAATCCCAATGTCAAATAAATTACTTGCCCTCTTGCCATCACTTCCTTTAATTGCGTTATTAAAAGGGTTCTTGGTCTCACTCTTTCCTCCCATGACTCACTCACGTAACCTTGTCTCGTTTGCGACGACGGCTTGTGCCGCGTAATCAGTACGATGCAGTATTTGTTTACGAACAAAAAAAAGTATTATGTATCTGATATCGGAAATGATCACATGTAAATATGATGGTACGTCATTTCAAAGGGACTTTGGTGTGTCTGCTTGCTACGTCACAAATTTAAGTGGTAGAAGAAACCCAGACCCCAAAATGGCCGGGCCGAGTCACTCAGACGGTTGAGGCGCTGGCCTTCTGACCCAAACTTGGCAGGTTCGATCCTGGCTCAGTCCGGTGGCATTTGAAGGTGCTCAAATACATCAGCCTCGTGTCGTTAGATTTACTGGCACGTAAAAGAACTCCTGCGGGTCTAAATTCCGGCGCCTCGGCGTCTCCGAAAACCGTAAAAGTAGTTAGTGTGACGTAAAGCGAATAACAGACCCCAAAATGATAATATTATACTTAAACTAAACAAACTATTCAATCAATTGTGCAATTATAGCGGTACCGAGTAGGTTGTTGTATTTATAGATGTATAATATGGCTGAGTTTAAATTTTCCTCAGACCCGTCCTTATGCATTTTTATTTATTTGCAAGAATCATTAATGTAAAGGTTCAAGCGCACAGTAGGATACTATAAGTTATGAACTTATGAGTCATATCTGTAGTCACAAAAATTAATTCCATAGCGGATATTACATGAGGCGTGTCGGCCGTCTGTGGAGGTTCGTGGGGTGAATCCAGAATAATGCTACGAGCAATTTTGGTATACACACTGTAAAATTACAAGAAAACGTGTAATGCATGCTACCCAACGCCTCAGGGGTTAATAGTAGAGCGGGGCCGGGCACATAAGAGAGGAATGTGCTCGCTTTTTGCCCAACGGGTCTCGGTACCTCAGGCTTCTGGTGCGAGTCTCTTACACGTACAAGAACACGAGTTCAAATTCCACTCACTCCGTCAATAATTGCTGTACCGTTACAGACGTGTGGTTGCCGTCTTACGGCCATCCTTATGACAACGTAGAAAAAAATTAGAAAAGTGTTTGTGCCCAACAACCAGTGGGCTAGATTTTATACCTGTCCTGGTCCACGGCACACACGAAAGTAACACGAATGAACATCAATATTTAGGAGATACGCCTGTCTTCCTTTCACAAAAAAAGGAGAAAAACATAAAGCGTAACAAAAGAGCAGGCGTGCCTGAAACTCTGTCTACATGCCCTAGGCAGCCCGAGTTCTCTGGATTCTCAGCACCATGGAGTCCACCAAGTCGCCCAAATAGTCCTCGTCCTGCGAGATCTTTCCAGACTCTGAGAACTTGATCTCAGCACTGATCTGCTTTCCTCGGCGGATCGCCTGTATAGACATCGAGCCTCCTCCGTTTTAATATCCACCCATACCTTCTTTGAGTTCAGGTCCGGTGACTTCGGAGTACAATAATAATGTTATTTGCTTTACGCCCCACTAACTATTTTTACGGTTTTCGGAGACGCCGAGGTGCCGGAATTTTGTCCCGCAGGAGTTCTTTTACGTACCAGTAAATCAAACAACACCAGGCTGACGTATTTGAACACCTTCATATACCACCGGAGCCAGGATGGAACCTGTCAAGTTGGGGTCAGAAGGCCAGCGCCTCAACCGTCTGAGCCACTCAGCCCGGCACTTCGGAGGACAATCTAAAACCGTGAGGCCTGAACGACTTCGGCTTGGTGCGCTGCATGATTATCCTTAATAGAAAACGAATCCTTGCAGATAATGAACTCGGTATGTCTTTCTTAGTTCTTTCTTAGTTTTAGCTTACTGAATGAGCGCTCCGCCGTTGCGTTAGTGACTGGCAAAGTGAGCAAAAGTTGCAGACTGTACACATACCAGAAACACTGCTAGCCATAGCACGACTTTCTACCATTAATAATAATTGGGTCAGTTCCTTTACTGTTGAAATTTACAATGTTTTCTATCATTATATACAGATCGCAAATTAATGAGTTGTTCAAGAAACGTGGCCAAGAATGTTGGATTTTTTAATAATTTCTTTTTCAAACAAGGTGACGAGTTCTGATGGTTGAACAGCGAGAAAGTGGTGGTGGTGGTGATTATTGTTTTAAGAGGAAGTAAAACTAGGCAACCATCCTCTATATAACTAATCAGAGAGGAAAAAATGGAAGGGATCCGACACTTCAAAAAATGAAGGTATCGGGTAAAGCCAAGGGCCAGGAAGGGCGTGAAAATGAAAGACTCCCTAGGCCTCGAGAACCTAATACCGCCAGGGTCGGAAAAGAACAAGAGTTGACCAAACGAGGTCGAATAGGACAGATGAAAAGTGGGGAGCCTGACACAAGTAAGAAGAAGCGAGAATTTAGCTGAGATGTCGTTCATACTTTCAAACCATACGTTAAGCTGCTAGATTATGATGACCAGGCAATAATGTAATTATTGTAAATATTAGCTTATTGGGTCTGTAAAGCAACTAATGTACATGGGACTTGCCATCTTTCACTAGGTAGATCATCCACAAAATCTGTATGATTTGTGGTAAATAAATAAATAAATAAATAAATAAATAATAACTGTTAAATACTCGGAATTTTTCTTCTCCGTTCTGTATTCGTTCGTCAACTGCCAATTCATCAAATAACCTCTTAACATGGCATTGACGTGTTGTTTTGAAAAAAGAAAAAAAAGGTATATTTTCCAGGAATCTGAGATTCATTCCGTTTCCTTTGAAATGGTGTTCAAAACTTGCAACCTCAGCTTCGTATTATTTCGGACTTGTATTAACAGAAATGTAGCTGCCAATACAGTACATGCATGGACTTTCCTTGTAAATATTGGCGTACCGTAACATTTTACACTTGAATATAAACATAACTACAAATTGAAATACAAGAGGTGTATTTTTCCGGAAGATTTGTTCGAAAGCAGAATTATATTCTCAAGGCATGCCATCACTCGAAAACCTCCACTTTTCAACACGAATAAGCTGTTAAATAAAGACCACCTCGTAGGACAGAGTATTTTTTTGTGTGAGTTTGGTTGTCCCATTATATAAAGTACCGTTTTATTTCTGCCATGGCGGTAAACTGTAACTAAATATTACACAAATTTGCTCTCCATCTGTATAAAGGCTAGTTATTTCTAAAAAGTCACCAACGGAATCACTCAAAACTTAAATTATTCCCCGCGCAGAGTACATAATATGCTGTTGATACTATTTTCTTTAACACGTGTTTGCAGACCATGGTATTTTCCACCAATATTAGCTGCACCAGCATACCCTTGATCGTGATATTTGTTAAGATCCAATTCGTTGTTTTCCAATACCATAATGACCTTATTTTCCAAAGGTTTTTCTGTTTGTTCACCTATTACATAGAACCCAAATGAAAGATTCGTATTTACAGACTTCTAGGGTTCTTTTTTTAACATGTCGAATGATGTTCTTCTTCTTTCGAATAACCCATTTGGAGGGTACAATAAATCAACTTTGGATATTTTTCATTGTATTCGACTGAAATAGAATGTTCGTCTATATTTATATCACGAGTTATATCTGGAAGGCGGATGTTGATGAACCAAAGAAATCATTGAAAATGATCAATAAAATGCCCTTAAATTTTTGAAAATATATAAAATAAGTAAAACATGACTGCCTCCGTGGCTCAAGTGACAGCGCGCCGGCCTCTCACCCCTGAGTTCCGTGGTTCAAATCCCGGCCATTTCATGTGAGACTGGTGCTGGACAAAGCGGAGGCGGGACAGGATTTTCTCCGGGTACTCCGGTTTTCCCTGTCATATTTCATTCCAGCAACACTCTCCATTATCATTTCATTTCATTGATCATTCATTAATGATTGCCCCAGAGGAGTGCAACAGGCCTCGGCAGCCGGCACAATTCCCATCTTCGCCGCTAGAAAGGGGGCTTCATTCATTCATTCATTCCTGACCCGGTCAAATGACTGGAAACAGGCTGTGGATTTTCAAGACTTTAAAATATATGAGGAAACTGAATTTTGGTGACTGTGTAAGAGTAGTTTTACAAGTAATATATCCCTGCTCTATTCAGTGCGCAGCTCTTCTTTTTACAGAAATAATTATCTCCTAATTTACTAGGAAATATATTTAAGTATGGACATAATGATTTGTTGGATATAGTGCTAGTGACCCCGAAGAACGTGGGAACACTTGTTCTTCGCACTGGTTACAGCTTTCAGATGTTTTTATCGTTCAATGTGCTGTTACACAACAACCTTACTTTCCGCACTCACTGTAACACTGCATAATTTACAAAAAACGCTCATATCGTATTCGCTAGCTGAATTAAAAATACAATTAGTGGCGATTTCACTTTTTGGCATTTTTGTACCACAGAACTTGGGATGATAATTCTGAACTGAAGATAGAAGTTATAACTGTTTCCAATCCCTTCTCGTTTTCATTTGTTCTTGGCCTTGAGGTATGCGGGGAGGACCGTTTGGCTGTAGGGGTGGGTGCGAAGGTTTTTTTTTTTTCAAGGTTGGTGCATTCCTTGTGCCTGAGACACGTTAGGAGACACTTTCTCCTAATTGTCAGAGTTATGTATTATGTTCCTGCACATACCCAGGAACCACAAGACTCACTGGTATAAATCCTTTCCTTACCCTTTCTTAGTCACCAACAACTGCTAGTCAGTTTACTACTTCGTCATGAAAGAGCAAATGTAACCCCATGTAAGAAAACTGTATAATTTTTTATGTTGTCACTTGTGGACTGGCAGTCTGATAATAAAGAATGCATGCATAAATTAAAAAAATACATTATGAAGTGATCTAAAAAGTCTTAAAAATATGTACTGACGTAAAATCTTCAAGTTTGAAATAATGACTAATTTTGCCAAATCGGCAAAAATGTAAAATAATGCAAAGTTGTATCACCTGCTTTTGACTCGATCTACCGAGGATCACCTGCTTTTGACCAACTCCTCCGAGAATCACCTGCTCATCACCTGTTCCTCTGAGGATGACCTGCTCTTGACCGTCTTTTCTAAGGATCAACTGCTTTAGGCGGGGGTGGAGATAACACACAAAACTTGCTGCTGTATGTAAGGGCAGCCGGCTAGGTTAGCTTTAGGTTAAGCCTACGCTCCTACCTAGCGTCAGCCTACACTCTGGCTCAGCTCTAAGTCCTAAGATCGCTCAGACTTGTGCAAAAAGTAAGAATTGCAGCCGGGTGTAAGGAAGGACAGCCAGTCAGCGTGAAGTTAAGCCTGCGTGAGGTAACCCCTACACACTATCTCAACCCTAAAGTAGCCCACACCTCGCCAAAATGTAGGGAAGGGCAGTCTGGCGTGCGGAAGGGCAGCCGGTTACGTTAGCGTGAGGTTAAACTCACATTCTTAGCTAGCGTTAAGTTAGGTTAGGTTAGGTTAACTTTTCAAATCACCCGCGCTGTGACGTCACAGTCACGCGACCGTGTGCCGTCAAAGCCACGCCCACACTGAGGATCAGGCCCGATCCTCAGCGTGAGGATTGAGGATTTCGCAGAACCCGTAAAAACCACAACTGAGGATCAACCAAAGGACGTGGGAAGCCCTGGTCATTACCACTCAAGTCTACCACAAAATATATAAAACATTTACTCTCAATAAGATTCCATTACGTTCTAAGTAGAAATCTCAGTAGTGAAGGCACTGAACCCAAGACCTTGAACTCACGTTCAGCCATATGCATAGACTAAGAGGGGTGGTTTTCAGCTATATGTTGTATTCCAGATCTAACGAAAGTTAGGTGAAAACAGAAATGATAAATCCGTCGGTTACTTCCAAAACCGAAAATCAAGTTTAAAGGGCCCTAGATGCCATAAGGAATACAGTAATCCAAAAACATGGGCAATCTGCCAAGTTAACACTCATATTGCAGGTACTATATAGATGAGACCATTTTCTTCAACATACCGATATAGTAGTGTATTTTATACCAAAGTGATAAGTTACACATTTACGCTATATGTTTTGTTTCAGCTATCCTTATATAATACCACACGACACCTCATAATCTGCAAGACTTCGGGCTGAGCAGCGGTCGCTTGGTAGACCATGGTCTTTCAGGGGTGTTGCGCTATGGGGTTTTGGGTTTACTCTTAGATAGTCGAAATTTTACCGTATAGTGTGCATTTTGCGATTTTTAGAGATTCCCGTCAGCATGGAGCTGTCTTCTTTAGGAATGTTTGCCGGCTATTTAGTAAGAACTGCTGAGTGAAACACGAATTGTGATTCTGGTTTGGAAAAATTATCCAAGTCACAGACAGGCCATCGTTGTATGACATTAAAGCACAAGATATTCGCGCCCCTTTCACCGGTCTCTAAGGTACGGATTTGCCTTCAAAAAGTCTGTCTCGGTTATGTTTTTTCCTTTACAAACAGTGCTTGCTAGAGCAGAACTTGACCTTGGTAGCTACGTAACGTCCAATGTGGTAAGGTAGGAGTACATTTCTCACATACAGTGACCTTAGGCTGACGCAAGCGACTGAATTTACTTCGCCATTGAATTATAACATTTTGAGTAGCAATACGAAATCTCGATACTATTTGTACTATTAAGTTACATATTCCAGTAGCAAAGATTTAAAAGATTTAAAATATTTGATGATGATGATGATGATGATGATGATGATGATGATGATGATGCGGTAGCAACAATGTGAGACGTATCCAAAGTAAACGTTGCAAAAAATGTACAGATTGATTAAAGAAAGTCCTGAGTTGAAAATAGCATCCCAAGGATGTGGAGAAGAAGGATCCATTACCCGCTTGTCCGAATGATTTTAGAAAAAAATACAACACAGGAAAATAATTATCATGAGGATTAATGTTGTTTAAAGGAGCCTAACATCCAGGACATTCAGCCCCTAGTGAGACTGTTTAAAATTTACCCACTGGCTATGATGATTATGAATACGAATTTAAAATTATCAGTGGGTTAGATCCACAATGCCTTATCTTACATTAAATATTTTAAAAGATAAATTATGAACAAAATAAGATAAAATTAAATAAAATCGACAACCATTTCAACCTTCACCAGCAAAATGGTCGGCAGGGTGGAGAGGTGGTGGTACACAATTTCTAACCACTAGATTGTGTGCCAAAAGCTTCGCCGTAATCAAGATTGGCGATTCTGAGCAACACAGCCGATTGGATTACGCCTGGATAACATTTACAAATGGTGGTGGTGATTTTTGTTTTAAGAGGAAGTACGAGGTAATCATCCTTTCTGAACAAATTGGTGGAAAAGAAATTTCTCTCTGAACAAATTAGTGGAAAATCAATTTAAAATATAAACAAAATTATTTATTCAACAAAGGAATTTGGTAACGCAGTACAAAATAAAACAATTTTTTTTGAATTAGGCCGAAAAATTACAAACGAATCAAAAGGGAACCTGCGTTCCCTGAGTAACAGTACACTTGTAGTTTATATACCCTTGATTAATCCACTGTCGCACATAAAGCGGATGACGAGATCAGCAGTAGGCACGTCATCGGCTAGTATGCGTTCGAGTGTACCCTGCAGGTCGAGGCTCCGTCTTAGGCCAGAGAGAACGGCGCACTCTGTGAGGATGTGGGCCACGGTGAAGTCGGCACCACAACACACTGGGGGGGTTTTCCTTCTTTAGGAGATAAGAGTGCGTAGATCGTCCGTAACCAATCCTCAGCCTACACAATACTGTTCAATAATACACAATAATACTCTCTCCGTGAAGGTCGGAAAGAGGACCGTCACGTGGTAGTTGTCATCTTAATTGATCTCAGCTTGTTGGGAGTTCGGATAGCTAGCCACTCCGATTCCCAGGACGCCAAGATGGTTCGACGTAGATAACAACAAATATTCTTAGCAGGCACATTGGCAGGTCTTGGAGGTAAAAGTACCCCTTCCTTTGCAGCTTCATCCGCAATCCCAACGTGGCTTGGAAGCCACGCGAAAGTGATTCTGGTGCCAGCATCACTTAACCTGGTTAGAAGGTCATGAATCTGCTGCACCAGTGGGTGTTGCGAGAAACAGGTTTCAATAGACTGCAGAGAGCTTACGGAAACGGTACACATAAGAAAGTGGCTTCTTTCGTCACCCAGTGCAAACTGCAGAGCTTCTAAGATGGCGTAATGCTCTGCAGTATACACGCTACATACACTACGAAGCGAGATCTTCGTGCTCATATCATCGGTGACGAAAGAGCAACCAACATTTTTCTCCTATTTTAGAACCATTCGTGAAGATATGTCTCGCGGCCGGATATTGCTAAACGAAGTCCTGGAAATACCTCCGATATACGGAGGAATTCGTGTTCACCTTGAGTCCACGGAGTAGATATAGATGTAAACCCGGTCGCGCAACCAACCACGGAGGCACCTCGCTAAAAGTTTGTTCATGACAACCACCGATATCGATATTCAAATCACGACACAGGCTACAAATTCGAAATCCAACCGGCCGTGTGGCATTCGGCCGGTTTTGGTACCTCTGGTGGTATCCGGTACTAAAGATGCATTGACAGCCTGGATGTAGCAGCATTTAACGAATTTTGGTAGCGCACGTAAGGGGTAACTGCTGCCTCCTTATCCGTAAAGGTGGAATTCCCACTTCAGCGAGTAGGCTGGGAATGGGGCTAGTACGGAAAGCTCCCGCTGCCAGCCTAACTCCACTATGGTGAATACTGTCTAAAAGGCTCAGCGTAGATTTTGATGCTGAGCCTTAAGCATGTTAAGTCTCTTCATGCAGGCAACCTTCAACTGACGGATGTGGGGCTGCCACGTTAATCTCTTATCAAAATGGAGACTCAGGAATCTGCAGGTGTCTACCACTGGTAAGACACTGTTTCGCAAGCGGAGCTTTGGTTCAGGATGCACAAGTCGACGTAGACAGAAGTGTACAAATGAGGTTTTCGCCGCTGAAAATCGAAAACCATGGTGCAGGGCCCATCTGTCGACTCGGTTAATAGCTTGCTGTAGCTGTCTCTCAGCAGATGCCACCCTTCCGGAGCTGTAATGTAGAGCTAAGTCGTCTACATACAGCGATAGAACGACTGCGGGCCCAGCAGCGGCAACTATGCCGTTGATGGCGAAGGTTAAAACGTTCGTAACATGAATATGGTAACATGACTGATGTACTTCTTTTTTAGCATAACAGTACATCGAATGGCGTTAAAAACGAAACCTCACATTTACTGTACATTCGCATTAAATTATATTACAATAGTGAACATAAAAGGGTTATCTTTCCCGGATAAAATGACACTAATATTTTGTTCCATTTTTCGTACATCAAAGCAGAAGGTTAAGCACATTTTCCAATCATACCGAGCCTCGAGCGTGAAAATCACCTAAACCAAAACTGGTTAAGTTGATACAGTATATTCAAATCAATAAGTTATTACTAATTTGACAATAAAAGTGACATTCTATATGTAACGATACTTGAATACCCTGTATGAACACTCCCCAAAAATGCAAGCAAAGTATTACGTGTTGGATTATATAAAGCCTGGGTTGCGAACTGCTGACACGTTTCATCTTCTTTTAGGGACATTTGACGACTCTGCACAAGGTCGCTCGTGACCTAATTACCAAGATACGTTACATGTTATAAGAATGGAACGCACGTGCCACTATTTTGGCTGCCACTTCACCATCTATCTCCAGCACTCCGGCACTTCGACCCAAATAGCACGAGGCTTAAAGAGAGACTCCTGGAATTAAGTCATTCAAATGCAGTAACTAAGTTATTACTAATGGCCTGTAACTCGGAAATTTCCGAAACACACTGTTTTCACACCACACGAAGATAAAATCATGTTAAAATTCACAATAATAATAATAATAATAATAATAATAATAATAATAATAATGTTATTGACTTAACATCCCACTAACTACTTATACAGTTTTCGGAGACGCCGAGGAGCCGGAATTTAGTCCCGCAGTTCTTTTAAGTGTCAGTAAATCTACCGACACGAGGCTGACGTATTTGAGCACCTTCAAATACCACCGGGTTGAGCCAGGATCGAACCTGCCAAGTTGCTGAGCCATTCAGCCCGGCAAAATGTTAAAATTCAAAAACTGTCTTAAATGTTAGTTCCTCACAAAAGAATTTCCTACGGACTAGAGGAGTCCAGATGGCATTATTATCTAGTATAGTGCAGTATCCTCTGATCCATGTACAACGGTATGTCTTGCTAGCTATTAGTAAAATTCTTTGGGAGCTTTAAAGGATACGAGATATACGAGAAATACTTGAATGCCCTGTATGAACACTCCCCAATATCAATGCCAGCTTTTAATTAAGTAAATATTATCAATGGGAATGAGTTTAACAATGATATGTTGAGATATAAACCCAATATTCCTTCCAGTTTAAAGAAAGTTTAAAGAAAGGTACGACGGCAACGACGCAGTCAGGTTAAAAACGCTCACTTCAACTACGGGGATGGTTATCTAATAGTATTGTACTCCCCCCCCCCCCCCTACGAAAACCTACCGCCATCATCACACTACAACAGCGAGCTCTCTTACCAATACTGTCAGAAGGCTGACACTAACGCGAAGAAGGGCAGAAGCAATTTCATGTTAGCTTTTTATTAAAGTAGTATCCGGTTTAGTTCAGCGTGTTAAATTTAAACATAGGGGACCAGGCTTTCCGGTTTCACGGACATGAAAGTGAGCCCTGACTGGAGGTACAAACAAGTAGGAACAATGACAGGAAGGTACTCGAAATGAGGAGATAACGGCTAATAGATGATTATTATTATTATTATTATTATTATTATTATTATTATTATTATTATTATTATTATTATTTTTATTATAATAATTATTATTATTATGTTTGTTTTTAAAGGAGCCTAACATCTATGTCATCGTTCCCTAACAGTACGAGACGAAACGAAATGTAAACACAATTAAAATGTTAAAATATATCCACTAACTAGAATCTTAAAAAATGATGATGAAACATGAATATGAATCTAGAATAATTAGTAGATCTCAGTCCCAATGACTTACTTTCTTGTAAAACTGATTTTAAAATAGATCGATATTGCTTTTGGAGTGTAACTATATATTTCATGCAAATTAAAAGTTAAAGTTAAAAGTTAAAAAACACATTAAAATAAAAAAACATATAGACTAAAACAGAGAACGTAGTCAACTATAATATACAAATTCAAACAGAAAATTCACTTTTAAAAACGAAAAAACAGGCCACTATCCCTCATAAAGTGGATGACGAGGTCTGCTGACTGCTCGTCAACTCGTAGAATGAGAGAGATGGTACTCGAAAGTTTTAGACTACGACGCAGATCGGCGAGTTCCGCGGCACTCCGTAGAGTTGTGTAATACGGTCAGATGACCGCAAGTACACACCGGGAGCACGGGCGGACCTTCTCCCTTCAGTAAGGAGGAGTGCGTCGCTATACCACAGCCAATCCGAAGACGAAATAATACCATTGATTCTCTCCGAGACATACCTTCGTAGTTCATTTAATCGTTCTCAGCGTATTTGAAACAGGAGTGGCCTGCCACTCCAGCTCGCAATGGGGCATTACCAAATGTCTCAGCTGAGAACGAATATCACCGGCTGGAACCTTGAAATGAAACGGAGCCAGTGAGACCGCCTCCTTGACAGCCCTTATCAGCTAACTCGTTCCCAGCTACACCCATGTGGATGGGAGCCACAAAAATGTGATTCTGGTGCTAGCACTCAAACACTCGGCCAGCAGGTCCTGGATCCGCTGCACCAGAGGATGCCGCGGGAAACATGCATCAATATATTGTCCCGAGCTCAAGAAGTTGGTACACAGCAGAAAATGCCGACGTTCATTAGACAGAATGTACCGCAGAGCTTCAAGGATAGCATAGAGCTCTACTGCGTACACGCTACAGGTTTCCGGAAGAGGAAAGAGACACCGCTCATTTTCAACAACGAACGCAATGCTTACTTCCGCTCTTGTCGTCGAACCATCCATGTAAATAACTACTGAAACTGGATACCGGCCAACAACGGACAGGAAGAGTCTCCGATAAATGGAGAAGTCCGTGTTCATCTTAGGCCCGGTGTGCAGATCCAGGGTCATTTCAGGTCGTCGAATCAACCACGGAGGTACCTTGCTTGGTCGTCTAACAAGACAAGGAACTGAAGGTACATCAAACGATCTGTAAATGCTCTTCAAGCGTATACCAACCGGCTGCGTTACTCGTGGATAAGCAGTGTACCGCCGCCGGTTTGCATTGTCGAATACGCAGCGATAGCTTGGGCGGCTTGGATGAACTGACATCTAGCGCAAATTCGCAGCATGGGGCAATATAGTTTGTTGGCGCCTCAGGTGCAGAGACGGCACACCAGATTCAGCGAGCAGGCTAGCAATGGGGCTTGTACGGAATGCTCCCGTTCAGTGGCGGCGATTTGCTTTAATTATTAACAAACCCGGGTACTTTTTCTTGTCTGTACATTTTTGCCTCCCCACTTCTGAGTTCCAACCGCCACTACTCCTCCCGTTGCCAAGCTAAAGATTTCCACACACCAAGGCGCGCACGGACACGAGGACGGACGCGATCTAACACTCGAAGTTAAATGAAGTGGCATACACCAGACGGCGGGTTGCCCCCGTTTGTTGTAGGCCTAATTGGTTACAATATCCAATACGTCTATTTCTTCTTTGCAAACGACAAAGAACCTTTCTTTCATTTTGTTGTTGTCTCACTTTCTGCAATTTTTCCCTGGCAGCAGCAGTATTTGCTTTCAATTGTTTTTCACTTCGCATCTACGTTTTTTGTCACGTAGTCTTTCTATTTCTAAATGCTGTCGACACCTCCCAGGGTTCTCCTTCAGCTTGGCACAAAACGTAGCCACTTTTTCTTTTGATGTCAATGGCACGACCAACTTTACCTAAAACAATACATGTACGGTAATGTTATGAATAAGAGCCTAATAGAAAAATATTTATATATCCTGAACTGAAGCAGTCACAGCCGTAACCACCATGATGTACGCCCGTAACCAGTAATATAATTTAGTGGCATGCCTCCAAAATCACCCAACGTATAGAATATATCAGTGACCATGTGTTTGCTGTTGGCCTGTAATATGAAGCTAATGAAAACGTTACTTTCAGAATTATGGTATTTAATAGCATTATCTGGTTACGGGTGTGACAATGCAAATGCGAAGTTTTCATTACCTATTTACCTGAATAGAAAAATAATAAGTTTACTTCCTCAATTGAACAATGAAGTAGATTCCACACTGCCCTGCACCAGTACCGACAAGCATCATCCACCATACTGAATCAATGTCGCCACAGTCACGTCTACCAACTTGCTAATGTTTCCAAGAAATATTTCTAGGGACAGCACGTATATCTATCTGCACTGGAATAGTATAGGGGAGTATAATTAAAGACTTCGTACTTCTGGTCACAAGCCGCGGGAATCCTCATGCCACGGCCATATGGCTTGTGTCAAGCTTGGCTTCATAAGAAGTGTTGACAGTTGACGCAGCAGATACTTAGCTCTTTCGCTCATTTCGCTAGTAACTATTGGAGTTTTAAGTCGTGTTGTGAGGTTATTATCGTGATCGTTGGATTTGCTTACGCCTTCTACATTTAGATGAAGGACTTCAAGTGTAGGCTCGAAAGTCTTTGCCTGTTGGTTCTGAAAAGAACCGCTTGAATATTTCATTTTAATGTAAAATAGCCAGGAGATCACTAGGATAGTCTGGCAGCCTGATAGCTGTTGCTCGCTTAGCACCACCCAGGGAGCACGTGTAGGGTAATTTTAGGTTAAAACCTATGGACGTGAACAACTCCACTTCCGCAAGGTTCAGTGCTTGCCCCACTCTTGTTCAGTTTATATAT
Organism: Anabrus simplex; assembly: GCF_040414725.1. Taxonomy (NCBI): domain Eukaryota; kingdom Metazoa; phylum Arthropoda; class Insecta; order Orthoptera; family Tettigoniidae; genus Anabrus; species Anabrus simplex. The sequence goes on along the minus strand of NC_090267.1, from coordinate 321,636,141 downwards.
CTTAGATATACCATCCACAAGATCCAGGAAATTTTGGTATGCAGATGACTGGGCTCTTGCCACTAAAGACCCATGCTTCGAGCAGACAGAAGAAACGTTGACAAAAGATCTCTCTGTTTTAGGAAAATACTTTCGAAAATGGAGACTCCAACCAAGTATGAATAAAACAGAAGTTTCTTGTTTTCATCTGAACAACCGAATGGCTTCAAGGGACCTCAAAGTATACTTCGATAACAATGTCCTCCGCCACAATAGACACCCCAGATATCTAGGTGTTACACTTAGAACACTGTCATTCCAAGAATATCTTAGAAAGAGCGCTTCCAAGATTCAGACACGTAATAACATAATTCGAAAACTGTGTAGTTCTTCTTGGGGTGCAAGTGCAACTACTCTACGCTGCTCAGCTCTAAGTCTAGTTTACTCCACTGCGGAGTATTGTGCCCCCGTCTGGATGAACAGTCCTCATGTGAAGAGAATATATGTTAAGTCAAATGACACAATGAGAATGATCACGGGCACGAACAGATCAACTCCAATTCAATGGCTGCCCGTACTAAGCCATATTCCTCCACCCCCACCTCCGTAGGTGCACTGCTCTGATGAATGAATACAATAAGATCCAGAATAATCAAAGATTGCCCATTCATGAGGATATCCCCCACCTACATATAGACAGACTTAAGTCAAGACGTCCACCTACCTGTACGGCGGAGAACCTTATAGCCAGTCATTTCAATCTGACTGAGAGATGGTCTAATGAATGGAGACAATTTGCTTCGGCAGAATCCTTAGATATGCCGTGCATTACACAGAAGGTACCTGGCTTTGAACAACCTCGGAAAGTATGGTCCAAGTTAAACCGGATCCGGACTAACCATGGTGTGTGTGTGCAGATCTGCTGTATAAATGGAAGAAAAAGTCATCATCCTGCTGCGACTGTGGTGCTGAGAGGCAAACTGTGAAGCACATCACACAAGAATGGCCACTGAGACGTTTCAATGGAGAAACGAGTGAATTTTTCCTGGCGACGCCACAAGCGATTACCTATGTAAATAGATATAAACCTGTAATTTATTGCACTGTTCATGTATATGCCATACGATAAATAAATAAATAAATAAATAAATAAATAAATAAATAAATAAATCGCGATGGTTAAGTGCACTACAGCGCAGAGAATATTTCTGTTCGAGAGTTATTGCACAGGAAGAAGAAACTAGTTTAAAGATGCCTTCAAAAATTCCGTATACAGATTCCCGGTTATACAGTACCATCAAAACGTTACGTGCAACAATTCGTTCACAAGTGGCGTAGTGCTGCTTCCGTAACTAGTAAGAAAAAACAGCGAAGGAGAACAGCTCTCACACAGGAGAGGTTGGAAGATATACAGGCAAGACTGCAAGTCAGTCCACATAAACCGCTTCAGAGAGGCTTTTTTTAATACTTGCTTTACGTCGCACCGACACAGATAGGTATTATGGCGACGATGGGATAGGAAAGGAATAGGAATGGGAAGTAAGCGGCCGTGGCCTTAAGGTACAGCCCCAGCATTTGCCTGGTGTGAAAATGGGAAAACACAGAAAACGATCTTCAGGACTGGCGACAGCGGGGTTCGAACCTACTATCTCCCGGATGCAAGCTCACAACTCGCCCGGTGGTTCGGAGAGTAGCTCAAGAAAATTGTATTTTATATTCGTCAGCACGTGATGCAACAAAATGATTACATTCACGATCTTGCCGGTCTCATTCATCCATAACGTACCACCTACATATTTCACTGCAAGAATAGGAGTTTGCAATTGGCTAATGAATAGTATTCACGTGATTATCGTGGATATGAATTTTATATTTATTTATTATTTATTTTTCCTGAGCATGTACAGTATGTGGCTCTGTTATTCGTACAGGCTTCAATTTCTTATCAAGTCTCGTATTGTACCGGTTACTACCTGCACATGCCGTATTTTTTGATAATTAATTGTATTCAATCATCACGCAAGATATTCAGAGCGAACTTGGTTTGTTTACGTTCGGAGGAACGAGCAGGCGAGCCGGGGACAGCTGTGTGTGTGTAACGTAGCTGCAGGGGCAGGATAGACTACCCGCCTGACGACCCACGTGTAGCCTGCCTGACTTGGTATGTTCTGGATATGAACGTCACACCTTCGCGAACATTCGACTGAAAAAATTTCAAAACTTCTCTAATATTTATCGCAGCAACTTGAGCGATACGTCATTTTGAAGAGAATAACATAAACGTCTCAAATTGTGAATCTCAAGGAAATCCGTCGAGGGATTCGTGAGATAACCAGCCTCAAGGGATCACGTTATATGATGACGTAGGAGCCCCCAAACCGAATATAAGGAGAGCTCACTTTATCCAGATCAGACAGTCATAGCTGAGTGTTCAGCCTGACTCTCCACGCTGCTGTGTTCGTCGAAGTGCTGACAGAGTCTACCTTCGAATATTTAAAGTCTTCATGTGGGACTTAAACTCTGACAGTCGTGTTGAACTTATCAATTGTGCGCGTGTGAACTCTAATGTATAACAAAGTCTTTATAATGGACATTGAGCCTATCAGTCAAGTTGAACTTGTAATTTTTGCGAGTGATGAAGAACAAATTATTCAAAGTCTTTATTTGAACTTATAAATGTTGTGTGTGTGTGTGTGTGTGTGTGTGTGTGTGTGTGTGTGTGTGTGTGTGTGTGTGTGTGTGTGTGGGAACTCTGATTATGACAAGTCATGTATTGGACTTAAGTGACAACAGTTCAGTTGAACTTATGTTCTGTGCGCTTGTAGAACTGAGTTATTACCACGTTGCCTGCGTGAAACTTAATCTCCGAACCAATATTAATTTAAATGTGACACTACTGCAATATTCAAGGAACTGTGATATTTTTTTCTTTACATCTCAGTTAGCATAATTTCTTTAATAGACACGAGTATTTATGAAAGTGTTCGAACCTTCCCATGAATGTTACTGCAAATGATTACCATGATAAAAGTACAATCGTGTGCTGCGACACAAGTGTTTCACTGTGAATTCAAACTGTGTTTTTTATCCAATTCAAATAGAACTGTGTATTATTCTTCTGAACAGTGTGGAAATTATTTGTGTGTGACTGACAGCAGTATCTTTGATAAACTCTCGAACAGTCACCTACTTTATTCAATGTCAAGTGCGCCTAACAACGAACTGTGCTTTTCATTTCAACCTTATTTTTTTCGTCAAAGTGTTTAGTATTATTGCATGACTGACAGCAGTGTCTTTGATAAACTCTAGAGCAGTCATACATTTCTTTCAATGTCAAGTGCTAATCTATTTAGTGGAAAATCACCACGAACTGTGCCAAGTGCGTGAACAATTTTCAGTTTCATTATTTCTATTCATGAACTGTGCTTTATTTTCTTCCGATTTCGATGCTAATCGCATCTACATATTTAGTGAACTTTAAAATTCTATCTACAAGATTAATAGTGAATTCGACGGCATATCACAACCATATTAAATGAAACAGTGCCGTTAAACCAAAGTGTCGGGGGACTGTGTAATTCTGGACACTCGTATAAGTTATGTGACGAGTGATTACCCCGCAACATCGTCGGAGATCGTCCAGAACGTCGAAAGTTCGAGACTCAAACCCATATCAAACCGACTTGGGTGTTCCGGCCTTATCTCAACGAAGTGTTGGCAACTTCCAGAACGTGTTCCAGCCCCGTTCAACCTGGTGAACTGGGAACACGGATCATCAAAAGGCGATGTTGATGACAGCGACTATCAATAGTAAGGTGACGTGCACTTTGAAATGCATTTCCTGAATAAAAACTATTATTCAATCTAATTAAATTGTTTTTTGTAGATAGGACCCTACCTCCTGTACCAAGCCCTAGCTAGTAACCACCCAGTATTGCCCTGAGGACAACTTCATGCTAACTTTAAAGTTAAATCATATATATACTGGTGCAGTATATTCACATTAATCATTGAAAACTGAAATAAACCATGTTTTTTACCTGTAATGTACGTTTTGTCAATGATAATTCGTTAGTCAAAACCGTACTTATTTACATACAAGCAGGAAGATTTGATATGAATATGCCGGCATCGACAAACGGGTGTACCAGTTGTATTCCTAGACATGGACAGGATGATGAGCACCGTTTGTTTGCGATGCACGAAAAAGTCACAATGACGGCATACAACTGGTCAAGAGCGTTAATCTCCTTCCTAGTGTATCTGGTGGACATGGGTAGGAGTGCAAAGTTAAGTGCGGAGCTTAAGAACACTATTTAAAGTGGCACTTAAAGGATTTTCATTACAAAAGATTGGACAGCTGGTCAATAGAACACATTCTTCGGTGCAATATGTGGTTGATAAATTTAAATACCAAGGCACCATTAAGAAATAGCCAAGGAAACCCAAGAGAAAGTGTTCAACTGAAAGGGAAAAATGGTTTGTTGTTCGGCTGATAAATTCAGATTCCAAATTAAGTGCACCAGTATTGAGGCAACTCCCGGAGGAACGAACTGGAAAGAAGATAACAGATAACACCATTCCAAAATTCATTCTCCTTATTTATATGTTCCTTAGCGAATGTCAGTCTAAGCCGTCTGTTTTTTTCTACTTACGTATGGCCCTTTCCGAGGGATTCTTCCATAGTACACATGCCGATACAGGATCCGACAGATGGTGATCTGGAACATTCCTAAGCAGCGTAGAACACCTCCCCAGTCCCCGGGTTTAAATCCCATCGAACATCTTTGGGCTACGTTGAAGAGGATATGTAGGCAACGTGTGTGTATGAAGGAGAAACTTAAAATTGTGATTCTTCAGGAATGGCAGAAAATCAGCCCGGACATGTGCCAGAAATCAGTGTATTATATGCGGCGACGATGTCAGACAGTTAAAAAGGCTAGGGGACATTCCACTAGATGCTAACATGTTCCAGGAACCCTTTATTTTGTATTTATTTCAAGTTTTTTTATTTACTTGAAATGTTCAATTTGCTTGTACAGATAGGAAAGATACAAGGTTATGGGCGCGCTTTTCTTTATTAGAAGCTGTATGTTTTGTTAACACGTTCAGTACCTGCTTCTGAGCGGGACACTTGAATGCCTGGACCAGCTATACATGGTACCAAAGCCACAATCCATTTCCACACCTACATCGCCTACTTACGACAGGCAGGGGATAGCGTGGGTGTATTCTTCATCTGCGCCCTTCACCACAGGAGGGAGAGATAAAGGCTAAATCAGGAATGAACTCGATGGATGAAGCTTTACATATAAACCGGCTTCGGTGGTGGGGTCATCTGAGGTGAACAGAGGAGGATAGGTTAAAGGAGAATAATGGCCATGGAGGGTAAGAAAAGAAGAGGGAGACCAAGTCAACGATGGTTAAACTAAGGTTTTAATTAAATGTGGAACTAAACAAGGCCACAGATCTATTGGAAATAGAGGATTGTGGAGGCGCTTACTTAATTCACAGAGGTTTGCAGACTGAACGCCGAAAAGCGTAAGTCTATAATGAAGATGTATGTAATAATAATAATAATAATAATAATAATAATAATAATAATAATAATAATAATAATAATAATAATCTCCCTTCTTCAAATGAATATATAAAACCGTAATCTTTAATACCACAGGCGAAAATGTGGCTACAGTGTGGCATACCATTGCAGACTGACTCTCTAAATGGAATACCGGCATAATGAATAGCAAAAATTAATTGGAGTCGAAAGCAGTAGGATCTGCTCCAACAAAAGAAAAGGGTTTCTTGACAAATTAATCAAAAGTAATATAACCAACAGTTTTATGGGGAACTCCACTGTGTTTAAACACAGAAAACTAAAAACGGAAGAAACTTAACACCTTGGTGGCATGGTCAACTTTGACTGTTAAAGCTCAAAATAACATAGGGGAATGTCTTCCTTACATAAATATCACATTATTTTTCAGAATAGTTTATAGCGATGTGGGCGGACAAAAGCTCCACAAATCAAAAGAGGCCTATCTATTATGAAGTAAATTTCATTGCCTGCTGGGGGGCTGCATGTCAACCATAGCGACTGCACGCGAAGAAGCACAGATATCGCCAACGATCTCCGTCCGATATAAAGGTCCATAGAGACAGGTCTGGTCTCGCTCCCAGAATTCTTTGCGGCAGCGGCCATTTTGAGTTTAAATCTCTCTGCTTTCTGTCGTCTGCGTGTTATCCAATGCAATGAGATTAAAGTTAGCCTATAATGGGTTATTATGTCGCCCCTAATTGTAAGTCACTCCTCTAAAGGAACTGGATTATTTAGATTCCCGAGAGATAAGAACAGGAGGCCAAAATGTGTGCAGAATTGCCGACGTGATAAGTAGTAGCCAACAGAATATTCACAGCTGTGTGAGGTTAGTATATCTTTTGCTAGCAAAAAATGAATAATCACCAAGTTTATTAAATTTTCTTTTGTAAAAAGCTTGTCTATCAAACTAGTTTTACTGACCCTATCTTGATTATCTTTTTCCTACAGCTTCATTATGAGGAATGTCGGTTCGAAGTAGAGAGGGAAGATGGAAGGAAGCTGCTAAAATGGAATGCCATTCCTACACTCTTCGACGTTCCTAATCCCCTGAAATATTTATCATGTGTCAGGAAGGTTCCGAAGGAAAGAGGACTACCTCCAATAGGAGGTGGAATTAGTAAAAAAATTATATAATTATGTTAATTGCAAAAAGTTGTAAATTTTACTCAGAAAGTTGTAGGCCTACTCATAAATCTTGATAAAAGTAAAAAGGCTTATTACGTCGCTTTGTATGGAATTAATTTTGCGGGGTGATAGGCCCATTAGTCTAAAATAAACTTACCGTACACAATTGCAGGTGTAATTGAAATTGGTTTCATTAGATAAAATATACATTATATAACAGCAAACCCGATGTGGTGCAGCGCTTTTTTTCAGCCACATCTCCGATTAAGGTGAGCTGCATGTACCATTTCAACCACATACCAGCAATTCTTACAGTTCTGGCAGTACCGAGAATCGAACTCGGGCCCGAGGACGGAAGCTAATAACACTAACCGATACGCTACGGAGGCGGACACTCTATTATAAGGTATCGTAGTTTTATAATATTTGTCTGTTTTCCTGTCAAGTTACTAGGAATGTAGCCTAATTTGCTCGCTGTAATAGTTTTATAATAATGTTGTTTTAGGCATTAACCTATATGTAAATATTTAATTTTAACCGTCCACACTTTTTGATCATTATATTACTTTGTTCATGCTTAGGTATCCTAAATTAGGCCTATCCACTGAAAAAAATGCATTTTTATTTAATTAATTTAATTATTTAGTCCGTTTATCCTCCGGTGTTTGTTTTCCCTTCCGAACTCAGCGAGGGATCCCACCTCTACCGCCTCAAGCGCAGTGTCCTGGAGTGTGAGACATTTCGTCGGAGATACAACAGTAAGGGAGGACCAGTACCTCGCACATGCTTCCTCACCTGCTATGTTGAATAGGGGGCTTGTGGGAGATGGGAAGCGGCCATGGCCTTAAGTTACGTATCATCCCGGCGTTTGCCTGTAGAAGAAGTCTGAAACCACAGAAAACCACTTCGAGGATGGATGAGGTGGGAATCGAACCCCCTCTACTCATTTGGCCTCCCGAGGGTGAATGGACCCCGTTCCAGTCCTCATACCACTTTTCAAATTTCATGCCATAGCCGAGAATCGAACCCGGGCCTCTGAAGGTAGCAGCTAATCACACTATCCAATAGACCACCGACGCGGACGCTGAAAAATGTATTATAATTTCGTCCTATAGTCTGTTTTTAATATTCCATAGCAACCGTTCACAACATATGAAACCCGAGCTTTTATAGATAACAGATATCTTATAATTATTTCACGATTACCGAGCTCGATAGCTGCAGTCGCTTAATTGCGGCCAGTATCCAGTATTCGGGAGATAGTGGGTTCGAGCCCCACTGTCGGCAGCCCTGAAGAGAGTTTTCCGTGGTTTCCCATTTTCACACCAGGCAAATGCTGGGGCTGTACCTAATTAAGGCCACGGCCGCTTCCTTCCCACTCCTAGCTCCTTCCTGTCCCATCGTCGCCATAAGACCTGTCTGTGTCGGTGCGACGTAAAGCAACTTGCAAAATATATATATATTTCACGATTCGCAGGTTATAGGAAAACTATTAATTACATGTAATCCGAGGCAAATAAAACTATGTAATTTTAACAACTTTTGTGTTATTAAATCCATTTTTAAAATCCGAAACTCAACTATATGCAACTTGAAAATACTACAGTGAACGCTCGAATTAAGTCTCAAAACGGTAGCTCCGTAAGTAACATGCGTGTCCTGACCTGTTTATATAGGCTTTGTCCGGTATACATTATGCTATTCCAGAATTTGAGATCCTTTCTTTAATCGGAGTTTATTTTCACTGTAAAGAAGAAGCCAGAGATCTGGAGAAATAAAGCTAAATGACACACTATACCAGCCATCCAAGCCAAACTGGATCCAGCCACCCAAAGGCTACCTCCGTGGGGCCACTTCAAGGAACTCGCATTGCTAATTACGGGCAAGGTCGGTCGTCGTCAGGGCAACGACCACGCCTGCAGCAGCTGTGCTACAGCGGTCACGTGTCTTCCGCATATCAATAAAACATTCACAGTCACAATGCAATTATCTGATAGATCAATGAGATCGTACAGATCCTTCAGTTTGATCTTCGTAAAAGGTATGGAAGTAACAGCAGAAGAGCTGCTCTTATCTCCCGAAGGTCAGAGAATCACAATACCTGCATGCCACGATTGACTGAAGAGCATTCTACTTAACACCACGCATTAAAGAAGACAGTAAGCAGGCCTTCGGCAACAAACAAAAGAACTCTATATTGAAGTACAGGCATGGGAAAAAGTATACGTACACCTTAAACGTTAAGGAATGTCGTCGTTTGTAGTTGATGCATTGTCCATAGACTGCTAGAAATTTCACTACTTTTCTATATTTCGGTATTTCGCGAAATATGAATATGAATACGCACTGAAAATAACAATAGTACTTGTAAAATGTTTGTTTTAGCAAACGTATCTGTACCGGTTGGTACACCTATACGCCGCACATTTGAATTTTCCGCCTTAAAGTACTCCTCTACAGCTGAAACTCTGAACTTTAAAACTGAATTAATTCAACCGTTTATCAGAAGATGTCACTGTGTTAATTTCGAATTGTTGTTGTTTACTAATTATCAAGAAGTGTGGACATTCTCTCACAGATGTCTCTACCAAAAACTATAATCATGCACCCTGGTGCGAAGTGATGGAACTTTTCTTGAAGATATTTTATACTCATAAGTTTTCCTATAACTAAATTTCGTTCTTTCATTTGTGGGTTGGCAATATAAATCTTTTCCTTCCGCCGGTTTTGAAGTTAGCCAATGAAATATTTCTGTCATTAATTTTCAGCCAATTGTGTCTTTCTTCCCCAATTTTTGATGTGTAAATTTTAGTTAGCCAATAAACGCCTGTGGGTGTGTCTTAATTATTCATGAAAGGTCTCGAATCTTCCCCGAGAGTATAAAAACTGCTGATTTTCTGGTCTCTCGGCCACTCGTACAACATCTAGCTTAGTGTATGGAAGTAGGCCTATAGCAGGAGGCGGGAAGCGCCTCTTTCATCTGCCAGCAGCTCTTCTACAAGGTAATGGCCTTTTAACATCTTTATTTCTTGCTAGCTCAGCAGTTTAGCCCTCGGGGAAGGTCCGAAACCTTTTCAATGGAACCTACCTTTCTAAAAATGTAACTTAGTGCCGGCTTATGTAAAAGTTTCTTATTACTTTAACTGAAAATTGGGGATAGAGAGTGCTTTACCCTCTCGAGCTCCCCTTTATCTTAAGTTGAGGTGACTACGTTTTCATAACCGATTTTCTACTCTTAATGTCTTAAAATTTTCTTATACGAGTCACCTCTAGCTTGGGAATAGCCCCTGTATCATCGGCCTAGTGCCCCTTAGGTTTTATAAGGTTTCATGTAGGAGCGCAAGCAACGTCTCCATTCATATTGGTATTTTGGGCCTTTTAATTAACCTATTATTTTTCTTTTAAGGCCCTGTAGGCTGGGTACGAGATACCACTGTTTAATTCGTGTAAGTTGCGCCTCGATGGCAAGTGATTGTAAAGCACTGTATTGCCTTTAATAGGCTTGAAAGATTGAGAGTGGGTCAGCTCTTTATGGTGTTTTGGAAAGGTGCCTCTAGGAGGCTTGACATTACTAGGTGGGAGCAAGTGCTCCATGTAATTAGGGGGTTTTCTGCCCTTTGGTAAATTGTGGTTGTGAGCTGAGAGCTCAGGAATTATAGATCTTGGGGGTCGTAGCCCAGATCTTGTAATGATCCCCTAAAACTTGTGTTTTCGCTTGTAAAATTATCATTGTACCTGTGGGGTTTTTTTTCATTGTTATTTCACCTAGTGAAAATTTGTTAAATCTTGTTGTCTATTGAAAATATAACCTTTATTTAAATTTTAATTCATCTTTCGGACTTGTAGTTAGACCCATTCCAGCCCGCACCTTCTTTCACCTCTGCCTCCAACGGATAAATCCGTAACAGTATCATTCAATAAGTTCGAAATGTAGGTGCATAAAAAGTATTCGTACAGGTGGTTTATCTTCACAACAAATTCCTTGATGACATCCCTTGCAACGCAGGTAAGCAGTAAAGGTCACGTCTTGTACCAAGTCAGTTGTGCTTCAGTCGTTCTAAACAGTCAGTCAGTAAAATGGCCCGAAAAATGAAAGAAACAACAGAAGAAGAGAGAAAAATTATAATCCGGGCTCATAATTCCTGCAAATCGCTCTCGGAAATATCGAAACTTGTGAAGAGACCAAGATGTACAATTCGGACAATTATTTACAGGTATGGTGAGAGAAAATCTTTCAAAAATGCACGTCGATGTGGACGTCCATGCAAATTAGACGATCGAACTAAAATACTAATCCTCTGCAATGGTATTAAAATAGGTTTTGGAAAGAATTAAGCAAAACTGGGCTGATGATAGAGGGCATAGTTTATTCAACAAGGTTTTTGATAGCGGGTAAGTACCCAAAAGAATGGGAAACAGGAATTATATGTCCAATATACAAGAAGAAAGGTAATAAAAATATCACGAGAAATTATAGGGGTAAAACTCTGTTAGGAACTCTAAGTAAAATTTACACACATCGAAAAATGAAGACATCGGCCAAAGGAATATAAGACCCACAAAGAGCGTGAAAATGAAAGACTCCCTAGGATTCACAACCTAATACCGTCGGGGTCGAAAAAAACAAAGAGTTGACCAAGTGAGGACGGATAGGATAGATAAAAGTGAGGAGCCCAGCACAAGTAAGTGGAAGCAATGCCAGGACTCATGTAAGGGGGCCGTGGTCGCCAACCCTCGCTCCCATGTTAAGAACCCCTGAAGCCCATTTAAGTCGCCTCTAACGACAGGCAGGGGATATCGTGGGGGGTTAATTCTACCGTCCCCACCCACAGGGGGAATTCGGTTCATACACCAGGCCACATAATTAAATTATTCTCAACGACAATATACAAGTAGTGTTAACATCTCAGGAGAAAAAAGACAACATGAAAAGTAAGACAAAACAAAGCATACTCATTTACAATGTCTAAAAAGAAGCACGTTCAGGTTAACTAGTAACATACTACTAAGCAGTAAATCAATCTCCCCGAACAAATACATGTCCCCAACAAAGCAATAATACTGCTTACGACACATCAAAGCTCTGAGTTTCTAGAAACCATTTTCAAATAGCTGTGTATTTTCTATAAAAATAAAATAGAATGACAAAGCGTAATTTTACTAGTAGTTTATTGCCACCTACTTCCAAGGTTATCAGGCTCCGATCACATTAAGCATACTGAGAACGACAGCTTTTTGACAATAACTGTCGTCAAAAAAAAAAAAAAAAAAAAAAAAAAAAAAAAAAAAAAAAACCTTCAAATGGATTGCTTTTTTATTTATGTAACAACACTTTCGGTAAATTTGTTACCTTGAACATTTCCTTGTACCACAAATTCGCGTGTGAAGCTCCAGTCCTTGAAAATGTTTACTCGTCCCGCACCGTGACCAACTGTGGCACGTGGATAACCACCTGGATTACTTGACAACTAGATTTTGTAAAAGCTGAGCTGTAACGCAGCAAGTAACATTTGAGTTCTTAGTCTCATTTCTCAAACTAAGTTACGTGGTGGTGGCCGGTATTATAAGGGAGGCATTTAACATAACGGTTGCCAGTAACAAGTGAAGAAAACGGATATCATCTCATCTCTGAACTAGTGAGTGTATCGATTAAAGAAAGGGAAGAGTCAGGCTAGTTGAGACCTTCGGAAATCGTAAACCTAATATGGTGGGACAAGTTTTGACCTAGGAAGGTCAAGTACGTCCCACTAACTACTTTTACGGTTATCGGAGACGCCGAGGTGCCGGAATTTTGTCCCGCGGAAGAACTTTTACGTGCCAGTAAATCTACCGACACGAGGCTGACGTATTTGAGTACCTTCAAGTACCACCGGATTGAGCCACGATCGAACCTGCCAAGTAGGGTTCAACCGTCAGAGCCACTCAGTCCAGCGGAAAACGATATCAATCCCAACTGAGGCAATGATGTCGTCACACTACTACTTGTGAGTCGTAAGCAACTAAGAGGACAGTTCCGACCCACTGACTGAGAAAAATCGCCGTAAGAAAGGAAACGCCTTAAAAAAGCGTGCAACTGAGAGGCTGCTAAGGACATCCCTGATTCCACTGGGGTCGAAAGAGAATGAGACATGACAACTGAAGCTGAATAAGAAAGATGACGGGTATAATGACTGGTATGGTGTGACAAAAGTAACTGGAAGCGACGTCAGGCTCAGCAGGGACTCGTGATTGCCAGAGACGTCTCACAATAGTGAGCCTCTGAAGGATGTATAATAATAATAATAATAATAATAATAATAATAATAATAATAATAATAATAATAATAATAATAATAATAATAATAATAATAATAATAATCACCTTTGTTGACTTCAAAAACGCGTATGATTCCATAGATCGGCAGACCCTGTTCAACATACTAGAGGAATTTCAAGTCGACAGGAAAACGAAGGAATTGATTAAACAAACTCTGACCAACACAACATCAAAAGTTAAGTTCTTGGGAGAAATTTCTGAACCGTTCGAAATCAGAACTGGCGTCCGACAGGGAGATGGACTATCCCCACTACTATTCAATTTAGTTTTGGAAAAAGTGATTCGTGAATGGAGAAAAGAAACTAAAGGTATAAACATTGGCAGACTTCTTAAAGACAAAATTCACCTTGACTGCTTAGCTTTCGCAGATGACCTTGCAATCCTTTCGAACAACAGACAAGAAGCAATCCAATCCATAGAAAAATTGAATGAAATAGCCGCAAAAACCGGACTTCAAATTTCATTTGAAAAGACGCAGTTTATGGAAGGAACTAATTCAAGATTCGACAATCAACCATTAATCACCAATTGTGGAATAATTTCCCAAGTAGACAAATTCAAGTATCTAGGTGAAATTATTCAGCCAGCAGGGTTAAATCAGGAAGCTAACAAAGAAAGAACTGCTAAACTGCAAAGGGCTTACAAAATCACATGGAACAGATACAACAAAAGATGTATATCAAAAAATGCAAAATTACGACACTACAATACAGTCATCAAACCAGAGGCACTTTATGCATCTGAAACACTGATCATTGGCGGCAGGTCACAAATGAAAAGCATTGAGAAACAAGAGAGGAAAATTCTTAGAAAAATCCTAGGACCAAAGTTCGAAAATGGAATTTGGATGAAAAAGAAACCACACGAAATTTTTCAATTCACAGAAAAAATCACGGATACCATCAGAAAGAGACGACTAAAATTCTACGGACACCTACACAGAATGGATAACAACAGGCTGACAAAGAAAATTCTAAATCTAGCTCTAACCCTGAAAATCCGCAACAATTGGTTAGCAGAAATTCATGAAGATCTACAAGAAATGGGTATTGAGGACGAAACCATTCAAGATAGAATGAAATTTAGAAGCTTAGTAAACAAACATAAATTTGCAGAGAAACCAACAAGAAAAAATACAGGCTGGACAGAAACACGCAGAAAGGAACACAGTGAAAAAATGAAGAGATATTGGGAAGAAAAGAAGAAGAAACATTGTGCAAAATAAGTTCAAACGCGCTCCACAGCTGGGCACAACGAATCAAAAATAATAATAATAATAATAATAATAATAATAATAATAATAATAATAATAATAATAATAATAATAATAATAATAATAATAATAATGTCCCCAGCTACCGTGTGTGTGTGTGTGTGCGTGTGTGTGTATTTCGGTTTGTCGCCATTTAGAATATTTGAACGTCAATTTGGACGGTTCACCGTGCGAGCTGGTTATGCAATTTGGGTCACGTAACTGAGAGCTTGGACTCGGCAGATAGTGCGTTCGAACTCCACAGTTGGTAGCCCTGAAGATTGTTTTCGGTGGTTTCCCATTTCCACACCAGGGAAATAACGGGAATGTACCTTAATTAAGGCCATGGGCGCTTCCTTCCCACTCCTATGCCTGTCCTATACCACCGTAGCCATAAGACCTGTCTAAGTCGGTCCGACCCACAACCAACAGCAATATATAGGCTATAGGCCTATGTGGAATTTTAAAATTATTTTGTCTATTTAATACTGAACGCGTCACCACGATCGCTTTACATGCACACAAGATACGACATGGAGTGCCGAATGGAATTTCGTTTCGCTCTTCAAAATTCCGACTACCTCCCTACTGTACCTCTGCCAATCTGAACCAGTGATCCTGGGATTCGGAGGCCAGCACTCTTATCAATGATAACAATGAGAGTTTTGCCTAGAGCAAACAATGCATAAACATCGCTATGGCCGGCGTCAGTCTGGTTGCCAGGGAGAACAGCAGGTTGTGGAATGGTTAAAGATGAAGATGATTTTTACGTCATGTAGGACTATGCCTATCCTAACACGTGATCTAAAAGAACAACTTGTATGAAGTGAAGATTAAT
Organism: Anabrus simplex; assembly: GCF_040414725.1. Lineage (NCBI taxonomy): Eukaryota > Metazoa > Arthropoda > Insecta > Orthoptera > Tettigoniidae > Anabrus > Anabrus simplex. Next base: position 321,621,029 of record NC_090267.1, on the reverse strand, counting down.
GGACTATGAGATCGAAACCTTTCCCTCACGGCTCAGGCCACTGCACGCACAATGGAATTCTAATCAACGACACCACAGATTACGAGGATACTGAGGATACTGAGACATCATTTACATGCATAGGCTCATGTTAATGCACTCAACGTGCAGCAAATCACAAATCTTCCTCTTACTTATACTTCACCTCTATTCATAACAGTTGTAGGCTATTAATTTATAAAGCTATAGTATTTTAGATCATGTCTACCAGTCATTTCAGGCAGATGATTAAAAAAAAAAAAAAAACTGAGCGCATAGTTTGTTTAGTGATGGCCAACACCTCAATTTCGTTGAGACATGTATTCGTCCCATCCTGCCCAAGAGCTTGGACGATTCTGGCATGGACGCCCATGAAGAAATCCATGGTATCTCCACTACTGGCAGCACTCGTAAATAGACACCATCGCCTTCGACGAAAGAACAAAATGCGCGTAGAAAAAATCAACCCACCAGTCAGACTCGAGACTGATGCGACACAGCCATCAGACAAAGAGAAAAAGAACGCATTATATTCAGTCCGTGCATCCCCTATTATCTCAATATACGTATATCAGCTCAAAAACCTTGAAGCTGTGGAGTCTTTTTTTTCTTTTTCTTGACGTCGCATCGACACAGATAGGTCTTATGGCGGCGATGGGACAGGAAAAGTCTAGGAATGGGAAGGAAGCGGCCGTGGCCTTAATTAAGGTACAGCCTCGTGTGAAAATGGGAAACCACGGAAAACCATCTTCAGGGCTGCCGACAGTGGGGTTTGAACCCACTATCTCCCGGATGCGAGCTCACAGCCGCGCGCCCCTAACCGCACGGCCATCTCGCCCGGTCTCGGTTGGAGTCAGGGACGCAATTAGCCTACGCCTTTCTTCGTTGACTTCTTCAACAGACTCGACAAAACAAAGCTGCCATTCACAATGTTGCCTTCAAAGATTACGGGGATCAATCAAGGTACTGAGACATCATCTACATGCACCCTCACGTTAATGCACTCAAAGTGCAACAAATCACAAATCTTCCTCTTTGATATGTATACCTCTCCTTTATTCATAACAGCTGTAGGTTATTAATGTATAAAGCTATAGAATTTTGGATCCTTGTGGCCACCAGTAATTTCAGGCAGATTAATAAAAAAAACTGAATACATAGTTTGTTTAGTGGTGGCCAACACCTCAATTCCATTGAGGCATGTTAGGTAGAAATACTCGTCGACGTTTATCAGACATCCTCAGTGCAATGTTGCATAAGAAATTGGATCCCAATACCTTGAGACAGCCCAATGAATGTCATCCAGAACTTGCCTGAAAGATTGCAGGGAGTGATGTATGCCAGCTGTAGTGAAACCCGCTTCTGAGTGTTTCAATAAGTGTTAAAAGAAAAAAGCAGGGGTTGACATTTTCTTTTGCACACTCACATATTCTGACTTTAGATGAAACTGTGGATTCGAAATGACTTCTGGATGCATGGTTTATAAGTTATAACCTTCAATGTTCCCCAGATTGAGTTAATATAACAACTTGGGCTTTTCAGTCGGTCAACACATAATAAGTTGACAATTTAATAGAGTGGATGGTCAATTTAAAAATAAACTTCAAGCTTAAATTCAATTAGACTGTTCAGAGTACTTGCAATTTACATAACAGCACCTCCATCCATGAAATATTTTGCAAGTAGTTGTAAATAATTTGGCGAGTTATTTCATAACTAATACCCGAATTAATTTTCCTGGATAGAAACATATAACGCTACGTCTTCCCCTTAACAGAAGATTACAGTGTAGCCTACATCTTCTAAACTAGTTCCCTATGTGGATCAGTGTAGACACAATAGCCGTTTTTCCGACAGAATTAACGCTCAGCCACAGGTCACCCAACAGAGCAGAGTTCCTTATGGCAGAGAAATCAGAACGTGGAAATTGACACGCAGATAGCCTAAATGACGTCAAATAAAAAATGTCTGAGTTATTGTAGCAGAGTCCATACGATGATTATTATTATTATTATTATTATTATTATTATTATTATTATTATTATTATTATTATTATTGTACCGGGCGGTACACCTCTACACCGTTTATTTAAAAGTTGCGCCAGTTGAAACTCCTCTTCTGGAGGAAGGTTGAACTTTATCTATTCTATTAATTCTCTACTTTCTCAGAAGATGTCACCACGTGGAAAATTTTGAGTTTTTGAACTGTGTCACTTTTGATGTGTTTTTGTTTAGCTTGAAGTAAGAAGTGTGAACTTTCTCTTCTAGAGGACACTACTGAAGATCAACAATAGCGCACCCTAGTGCGGAGTCAAAGAACTATTTTGTTGGAGAAATCTTTATTTCAAAAGTTTGTTTCTTGTTAAATTTCTTTCTGTTATTGTTTAAGTTGGCTGTATACCCCTCTTTTTCCCCTTGTTTTAGATTTATCCAATCCCGAATTTCTTTTAGTAATTTCTGACCAATCTGGTGTATCTTCCCCCAACTTGTATCTGTTGCGGGGTCCTATCCAATAAAAACATTGTGGGCGGGTGTTTTCATTCCCCTAACGCCTAGAAACTTCCGCGAGAGTATATAAACTGCTGATTTTGGGGTCTCCGGGCCACTTCTGTTCCATCTTTCAGTGTATTAAGTACATAGCAGGAGGCGGGAAGCGCCTCTTTCTTCTTCAGCCGTTCAACACCAGGTAATGGTCTATTAATAACTTCTTTTCTTGCTAGGTCGGCAGTTTAACACTCGCGGCGGGTTCGAAGCATTTCCATCATGTAACCTTTTCCTAAAATGTAATTACTCTTTTCACCTTTTTCTTGTAAAGCTACATATTGGGATAGAGAGTGCTACCCTCTCGAGCTCCCACTCACATTTGTTTTGAGGTGAACTTATTTTCTCAAACTATTCTTCGTTTATGTAATGTAAAGTGTTCTTCTCTAAGTCACCTCTGTAGTATGGGATTAGCCCTTGCGTTAGTGGCCCAGAGCCAGATTAGGTTTTAAAAACAAAGTGTATTAGGAGTGCAAGTTCGCCTCCTCTCAAATTGTTATTTTAGAGGTCATGTAATCAACCTTCTTTTCATGTAATAGACCTCCGTAGGTTGGGTATTTTACCCCTGTGAATACGTCCTTAGAAGGACAGCTTGAAGGTAGAGTTTGGTGTGGCCTTGTGATAGGCTTACAATTTTGAGAGCGGATCGCTCTTTGAAATTTGTTTCTGTATGCCTCGTGCAGGCTTTATGTGTAAAGTTTGGAGCCAGTGCTCCTGGGCATGAATGGGGTTTTCTGCCCCTTGGCTAAAATTTTTTTTGGAGTAAGGCGGGGCTGATTGCCCAAGAGTTATGAAGTAAGGGCACTGAGCCCGAATCCAGTAATATTGTACCTACATTTTTGCTACTCTGTACCTGTTATGATTGTTATCTCTTGTTTTTGAAAAGAAAATATAACCTAGTTAAATTTTAAATTAATTTTACATTGCACGTTAATTTCGTAGCTTGAAACCCATTCACACCCGCACCTTCTTTCACCTCTACCTACCACGGATATCTCCGTAACAATTATTATTATTATTATTATTATTATTATTATTATTATTATTATTATTATTATTATTATTATTATTATAGCCAAGTAATTATAATTTTTTTGTTATTTAATGTCTCACATTTTATGTCTTCTATTTCAAATCTTGAGTTCCAAACAATGTTATACTTTACTTCATCCTAACAGATAGGCCTAGCCCATCTGATGGCCATGACAGTCAAGGCGTTGAAGTCTAAACGGTCTGACACCGTGGTTAGCCGGTTCGAGTCCCGTTGGTCGAAAACATTTTCACCATAAAAATCTTGGTCGGCAGGGTATGGGAGGTGGTGGCATTCAATTTCTAAACACTGGATTGCGTGCCAAAAGCCTGGATTAAATTCCAAACCTCTCCGCGGTGCTCATGAGTGAGGGCGTATGACGCTGTTGATCGTGATTCGTCCGTCGGATGGGGACATTAAGCCTTGAGCAGACCCTTTGGTGCTATTCGACAGGAACAGGTTACGTGCCGGCACGGGTTCCACCCTCTCCCTTCCTACCATCATATTATGTCACGCAATTCACTTCATCTCATTAACTCCTCTGGTGAGGTTGACGTCAGGAAGTGCATTCGGTGATAAAAACCCGCCATAAGAGAATCATCTCACCTCATACCCGACCCCGTAGAGAAACGGGACAGGGGTTGGACAAACAAACTTCATCCTAACAGGTACTACGGCAGTCTGACCAGGTTTACCCTATGATAATTGTGTAGATATATAGACCGTACTGTCTCAACGCCGTGCGTCAGGCGGCAGTAAATAACCTGACTCTCTAAGGACCGGTTTCATCAACGTGGGTTAAACCTTAACTCCGAGTTATACAGTTTTAACTCGGAATTTGACTATTCATTCTGTTTCATCAATGAGGGTTAATTTTAACACTAGATTAAGGCGGGGGTTAAGTTAACTCCTCCTTTCACCTTGCTTAACTCGAGGTTAAAAGCAAAATGGTCGCCGTAAACCATGCGTTTGATGCAGAGTTGCTTTATTTAGATTTGGTAAATGGTATTCCTAACAGAAATAAGCCCATCATAAGAAGGAACGACTTTCAAAGACTATATGAGGAACAATTTCTGAATAGGTATAGACTGTCAAAAACTGTCGTCACTAAAGTCCTCGACGAAATTCGTGCGAGGTTAGAATACACAACTGACCGCAACGGGCCTCTCTCCCCTATACTACAGGTATTGATTGCATTAAGGTTTTGTACCACAGAGGCGTTTCGTATAACGGTCGGAGACAACAAGGGTTATTTTTCTGTCAATTGTCAAGAAATCAGTGATTCTAACCTCAAAATTCTCTATATAGTTGCAAGATGGCCTGTAACGTGGGTAATGCTATTATATTCCCCTGTTATTTTCTCTCATGTGTTCTGCTTTTCTTTTAATTTTACACCGTCAGTCTTCTTACATTCTATAATGCTTTGGTACTTGGTGGCTAATTCGATAAGTAATGTTTTTTTTTTCTAAAAAATTTCGTGACTCAGTTTCACTTCTGCACTTCTTCCATTTTCTCGATCACTGCAATCAGTTCTATGACGATCACGAAACAATAATATCTACCACGGAACTGAGAAATAAAACGAAATACCGCGCAAGAAATAAACAAAAGAAGAACTGTGTTCATAATCTCCGATTTTTAGTCACTGCCTACTTGATCGGTAGGGCAGCTGTTTCCGGCGAGGGTTAGTATGGTGTTAGTTTACTCTCTGCCGAAACAGCTTGGTGAAACGCGTGACTCGTAAGAATGAGTTAAAATATTAACCCTAAGTTAACAAACCGAGGGTGAAAGTATATTTAACTCACGCTGATGAAACCGGGCCTATCGACCTCGAGCGGATGAACTCCTTTAGGTGGGTTGGTGGTCCCTCACTGGAGGAAATGCCACTGAAATCCATTCCTGATAGAGGGCAGCAGTAGACTATCAGTACCAGGATAAGGCGTAAAAAGATTGGCTTAAGACCGGCTCATCACTGGATTATTATGGGCATCGGTGAATTAGCATTAATGGTCATAACATAATACTGCGGTGCGGAAAGCAACGGGAACTACCATTCCATCTTCTCACGAGAATCTTGATGGATATGCCTAACATGGAAACACATTCGTCAACTGACACCCCCCCCCCCCCTACCAAGTTGATATCCACTAAAAAATACGTGTTTATTTAATTTTGATGGAAAATCTAAACGCAAATTTTCACGTCATTCCAGTTTTGGAACTTTGGACTGTTAGATCGGTAGCGTAGTACTGTTCGTTAAAAGTGAGAAAATGTGTGGTTTTTCATTTGATCGAGTATTTCATATGGAAGCATTGCTTTTAATCGCTCCATTCCTACTGGCATCATTGTACTGACTAGGGCCCTAAAGTATTTGCTAGGGCTCTCTAAAGACTACGTATGCTCGCCCGCCATTATGGTTCATTCCTGCACTACGTTGGTAAGGCAGCTGACCACACCAGCCTTGTATGTACCTCTTTTTTACTGTTCTCCGCGCTAGAAAATAATGCTAAACTAATATACTGTAAAAATTCCAATTCTCAGTATTACTCAAACGGTTACTCAACATAAATATTAGTATATTTCGTACATTATTGTGTAATTTTTACTCGAGACGGTGATTGTAAAAGCAAGGTCGTTGATAATTTGCCTTTTAACAAACAAAATACGGATGTACTCTCACTGGAGCAATATTAGGAAAAAAAAGTGGCTTACTAATACATCGGTTTATTAGGTATTATTATTATTATTATTATTATTATTATTATTATTATTATTATTATTATTAATAAGTACAATAGGTTGTTCGTAAGCTATGCGCCGCGGTACCGTCAAATGAAATGAGGGACACCGTGGTGTTGATATCGGCTACTGTCATTCTTAAATCGAGGAAATTGACGGGGTAATCGGTCATTGTAGTAGTAGTAGTAGTAGTAGTATTTATTCATTCATCATGTCGTTTACATATTTACAGGACTCTGTTTTATATATACATAACTCTTCTAATAACATTATTACTTGAGAAATATTAATCTTATAACTAAACCACATATATTACAGAAGTAGTAGGACATATTATCAACATATTAATACTTAAAATAAATTGAACTACTAACTATCTCTTGCACACATTAAATAAATTATTATTATTATTATTATTATTATTATTATTATTATTATTATTATTATTATTATTATTATTATTATACAAAATCACACCAACCTCATCAGAGTCGAGTAGGTATCAGTAAAATACCACGTAAGGTGAAACCTTGTGTGTGGTAATTTAGAATATTAATTACATAGTGAGAAATATATTTCAAATGATGCCTGAAATACGAGTATGGGTATGAGTGAATGACGGATATGATCAACAGCACATGGTGGAGCATTGAATAGAAATTGGATATGGTGACGTGATATTCTCATTTAGTTATTTCTTCCATAACAGTTTTATTATCCCTGACAAAGGATTTAAGACACTTCAGACTCATTTTCTGACCTAATAAAGTAGTTTGTAAAGAACCGGGAAGGACATTAAAGAATTTTGGAATGAAGTACAAGAAATTGCGCTTTGTTATGCTAAGTTTGGGTTTGTATAACATACAACGGTGGTTCATCTTACTGCGTGTTGAATATTCATGTTTAATGTTCTCAATTATATTTTTGTTTTTGTTAATATATTTGTATATTTCAAGGGCATAGAGCTGTTTTACATTAAATATATTTGCTTCAGCATATAATTGACTACTTGGGTATAATCTTCCTTTCTGGTACATTATTCGTAATATAAGGTTTTGAACAACCTGTATTTTATTGATTACATTTTTGTAGGCTCCTCCCCATGCCAAAATTCCGTAGCTAAGAATAGACTGAACTAAAGCGTAATAAACCTCTCTAAACAATTTTATACTGGATATGTATTTTAAATTATGAAATATATAAACAGTTCTTCTGATTTTCTTTCTTAAATCGGTAATGTGACTTTTCCATTTCATGTTCGAATCAATTAATAATCCCAAATACTTAACATTATTTACTTTATAAATTTTGTAGCAGTTACAATTAAATTTGCAGTTGATGTTGTGTACAATTAATTCATTAAAATCGTTTCGTGTATCTGTTACAGAAAAATTCATAAATTTTGTCTTTTTAATGTTTAGAAATAATTCATTATTATCTAACCATGCTTTAACTTTAAGCAGTGCTCGAGTTGCTCTCTGTCTGACGAGATTCCAGCTATCACCCTCAACATAAATGACTGTATCATCTGCATATGTTACGACGTGCGTATGTTCGGCATTTGCTATTGTTTTCTCTAGATCGTTAATAAATAGAATAAACAATAAAGGACCTAATACTGTGCCTTGTGGGACACCCTTTATTATTCTCATTGGTGTGCTTAGATGTTGATTAATTTTGACATACTGTACTCGATCTGTCAAATAACTCTCAAGCAAATCCAGCACATTACCCCTAAAGCCGTATTTTTCCAATTTCTGGAGGAGCAAGCGGTGTGACACACTATCGAATGCCTTTTCAAGGTCGAGAAATATCCCTGTGGAGAGCAGAGAAGAATTAAGATTTTCGTATATTCTATTTGTTAAGGCGGATATAGCATCAGTCGTTCCGAGATTTTTAATGAATCCAAACTGTCTGGGCGAAAGTATTTGGTGTTTTTCTAAAAATTGGTAAATATTGTTCTTTAAGCATTTCTCGAATATTTTTGATATTGTTGTAGTTATCGAAATGGGTCTGTAATTTCTAATGTCATAAATATTTCCAGACTTGTGAAGAGGTTTTACTATTGTTGTTTTAAGCTGTTTTGGAAAGTAACCTAAGGTGAAGGAATCATTGATAATATTCAGTAACGGTTCCTTTAATGACTCTATATTTTCTTTAATAATTCGAGCCGAAATATTGTCTATTCCTACAGCTTTGTTTTCATGTACTTCACTCAAACATCTCTTCAGATCGTATTCTGTTACCGGTGCAAGGAAGCAAGTATGAGGGTTGCGAGCGATATTTAATGTGGGGTCGGAAATCTGTCTGTGATGCTTTGCTTTCTCAGTGGTTTCGTTAATGAAATAATTGTTAAATTTATTAGAGATATTTATGTCATCTTTCCAGATTTCACCTTTATATCTGATTTCCTTGATCTCTTCTTTTCTAACTGACCTTTGTGTTATTTCATTGACTATGCCCCAGACCTTACCCCGGTTATTTGAATTGCGATTGATCAGATTCCTATAGTACTCAGTTTTCGTTTTCATAATTAGATCATTTAGTTTGTTCCTATATTTCCTGTACTGTTCTTTAATTTCCAAGTTATCCTTATTTTTTAAATATTGTTGATAAAGTCGGTCTCTTGTGTGAATAGATTTTACCAAACCGTAAGAAATCCATTCTGTTCTTTTGACTTCCTTTGATTTCAATTTAACAGTGGACAGGCTCATGCAGCTTTTAATTGTATTCACGAATTTATCAAGTTTGATATCTAAATCACTGCTGTTTAATATGTCTCCCCAATTTATTTTACTTAAATGATTTTTAAGCTCAAAATGATCTATTTTAAAACAGTTACGTCGAAAATTTGGTATATTATTAGGGACCGATGCATTTTGAATGTTGAGACTTACTATTATAGGATAATGATCTGAAATTTTACTTTGAGAGATGATAGACAGAATGTCGTCATTTCTCAACCTACTTTTAATCAAAGCATGATCAATACAGGATTTACTTGTACCAGATACTCTAGTAGGATTGTTTATTAAGGACTGAAAATTTCTTTCTTGTACCATGTTGAGATATTCGTCACAGTCGTGTTCATTTAAAAGGTCTATATTTGTGTCCCCTATTATCAGTTCGGTTTCAACATGGCATCTATCTTGGATATAATGATCTAACGCACTGAGAAACCGCTGTTTGTGATATTCATGTGACCGATATACTCCTGTAATAGCTACTTTCTTGTTGCCATAGTTAATTACTACTCTGAGAAATTTAAAGTCATCGTACTCAATAATTTCCATTTCGTGCTCCAAACCATTTTTTACCATTAATACAACACCATCACATTTGTTAACTGAACCCTCATTGTAATAAGATTTATACAAGGCATGGTTACTTATATTTACATTACTCAGTGACCAACTTTCTGTTAAAATTACGACATCAAACCTATGATCATATGCTTTCAAAACAACGTCTAAAATGTTCTTATTTTTCCTTATGCTTCTAATATTAGTATGAAAAATTTGTAATGTACTTTTCCCTTCCGCATGCTTCTGCAGTTTACTCGTGCAATCTTTGATGCCCCTTCTCGTCTCTGAAAGAGGTTGGTATGTTACATAATCATCTTCTAGACCTATTCTGACTATTTACAGGAAAAGGTTAAAGTCAGCTGTTAGTTATTACTAAGAAGGAAGTTACTGTAAGTACGGAGTTTGTACAGAGGGTTGGGACAAGGTCAGTGTCCAGTGGGGTACCGTAATTAACGAGCTAGTGAAGGTCAAGCAGGTAGACCACAGCCGTTCAGCCAAGCAGGGTGGAATGCAAGAGCAGTGAAGGGGAGAGTGAGAGAAAGAGATAGCGAGAGGGAGATGTGTCCTAGAAGAGGAAACAAAACTTAATACAAAGGGTTACCAACTTATGGGTTAGTAAACTAAACACAGGTTAGATATGAGTAAGCTCATGGAATGTCACTCATCTGCGTAGCGCGGTGCATGCTGCCATCAGCGGTCTTAGACAGGATAACTCCATCACTGGTCCAGACATTTCTGACGCCGAACTTGGAGATAGCCGCCTTCAGAACCGTCAGTCTGGCAGACGTAAGGTCCTCCCGGATCGTGACACGAGATCCTTTTAAATGCCTTTTCTTTGCGAATATCTCCTTCCTGCTGCGATAACTTGTCATCTTCACGATAATAGGCCGGGGTTTATTACCAATTTTAAGCCCGACTCTGTGGCTCCTGTCAATATCAGTCAATTTTATGTCGGCACCAATGTCACGTGCAACATTTAATACTAAATTGTCCGTGTCCTCATTCGACTCTTCGGGAATGCCAAATATGCGGAGGTTATTTCTACGCTGATATTGTTCCAAATTATCATAATTTGATTTCACTTCCGCTTTAAGTTCTGCGAGTTCCTTGTCTCTCTTGGCAATCTGATTCTTTAGGTCCTCACATGCATTTATATTGAACTGAACAGATTCCTCTAGTCTCTTTAACACACACTCCGTAATTTTGTCCACTATGGTACTCACAATTAATTCCACGAATACCTTAGACTGAAGTGTCTCTTCTATTATTTTCTTCACGGTGTCTTCTGTTGGGTTGGCACTCCTGCACTCGGCCTGCTGTTGATTCTTCTTCGTTCCTGGCGCCATTTCACTATTACACTAATTGCACGGCACTCGAACAAAGAACGAACTAATTGTTGATAGTACTTGATTCCACGATACAAATAGATGCACTGTGGCAAATTACAGCACTGTCGCAATTGTTTACACCTGCCAAAACACTTAAATTCCACGAGCTTAAACTCACGCGTGTTACTCGTATGGCATCTCGTATATAAATTGTGATAGAAGATTTTGATACCCTATGATCTCAGTCGGTATTTCATAATTGAGTGAAATTGATTCAGCGCTATTTTCAATGTTGTCAAAATAATAAGAAAAATATTCTTCGAGTAAAAATAACGCTGAAATGTGATGTACGAAGACGAACACATCCAAGTAACTGGGAGTGTTTAAGTTTATTTCTTTCTTCTAAAATGTAGTCCCTCTCCTTATTTACCAGTATTTTTAAAAAGAAACTTAATTTTTGGTAAGTGTTATGAATCTCATCAGCTTATGCAGTTGCAATGAACAGAGGATTTTAGTTTATTCAACCGAATATTTATGAAACAAATGTTATGTTATTATAAATTACATTCAGGAAGGAAATAGGAATAAAGTAACTACTTCTACAACTGAATCTTCTCTCCCAACCTTAAATATTGCACTAATAATCTATTACCAGTGACTTGTAAGGGGAGTGTCCCACGAGCTGTGAGAGAATATAGAAACTTTTTGACTTTGGCAAAGTTAGCAGTATTTTCTTTTTCTTTTCTTTTTTTACAGAGATTCCTCTGGTTTGAAGAGAAGTAGTATAATTTCTCAACACGACTCGTCTTATTAAACTTCAAAGGGCTGCAACATTGGTTAACTTGCTCAGGAAGCACATTTTTAAAAAATAGATATTTAAGTAATATTTTACAAATTTACTGTCCCCTTTTATTACAGTATTTACAAAACAATAACATTCCATTCCTTGTTTACATTTTCTCTTTTTCTCCGAAGCAGTCCCATACATTTTACCTCGTTTCCGTACATTCTTGTTAAAGTCCACAACAGCATAGGATCGAATTTTGAAGAAGTGTCTAACATATTTTTCTTTTAAATTACAGCATGTTGGAGAACTTGTACTGGTATATTTATCATTCAAAATTTCTCCATTACAAGATTTGCACCATTTTGCATTATATAATGCTTATAGTCCCTAGAGAAGACCTCACAGTTACAAATTAATTTCAAAACTTCACAATTTGGTTTCTTCAGACCACCCAAATTTAAAAAAATACGAACCTTTCAGAGCTTGAGTCAGAAAGCTCATAGTATAAAACCTGTCCGCAAATAGGCCTACCACAGATCTTGGTTTTCAATAATGCATTTGTTGTACTACCACCAATCTTAAACAAGTTATTTCTGTCAAATGAAGTTAGTCCCCCTAAAATAAAGATTGGCCGAAAAATCAAAACAAATTGCCTGGGTTTCGCTGACGATTTAGCATTACTGGCAATGGACATAAAAGAAGCAAAAACCCAGATATCAGAACTTCAAAACATTGCAAATAAAATTGGCCTCAAAATATCATTTGAAAAAAGGAAATTCTACCCCAAAAACACAACTAAAAGAAGTTACCATAAATGGCAATAAAATCAAAATAGTAACTCAATTTAAATATCTTGGAGAAGTAATAACACATAACCTAAATGAAAAAAATCTCAATCCAAACAAGAACAAATAGATTAGCTAAAGCACAAAAATTAACATGGGATATCTACAAAAAGAAATGTCTATCAATAAATACAAAAATTAAACACTACAACACAGTTATAAAACCGGAAGCTACAAAACTAGTATTTTCGTCATCGGCTAGCACGAGTTCGAGTGTCTCCTGCGACCGAGTTTCCGTTTTAGGCTAGAGAGATCGGCTCACTCTGTGAGGATGTGGGTCACGGTGAATTCGGCACTACAAAACATTAGGGGAGGGAGGGGTCTTCCTACTTTAGGAGATAAGAGCGCGTATACAAAGGGCACTAGGAAAGTTTTGCAATACGCAAAAACGGTTGGCTGGACACCCCTGTTATGGTGAGGGATGAAAAGAGAGGTGAAAACCGGTCTAGAAGACAGCAAGGCGCGACCTTCACACCAGTTGTTACCAAGCAGTGGGATTGAAAGCAAGTTAAGATGCCGGTTTGGTCTACAGGTGAATATCGTGCAGTTATCCGCTACAATTTTGCTCGTGGATTAACTGTTGACCAGTGCCTGGAGGAAATGACTCCTGTGCTGGGAAATACTGTCCACATCCGGCAACAATTTTCCGCTGGTAAAAAAAGTTCCAGAGGGGAAATTTTGGGGTTGAAGACGATCCCCGCCTTGGGCGACCGTCTGAATCAGTGACTGAGGAAAACATTGAAGCTGTGAGGAAAATGTTGCAGCAAGAGAGGCGGTTGACATATCGGCAGGTAGAAGAGACCCTCCACATCCCTGCACCAGCTATTCATTCAATTCCACAAGATAATCTCCATGTTAGAAAGGTTTGTTCCCTTTGGGTGCTCATTCACTTTCAGAGGAACAAAGGGCAAATCGAGTGAAATAGTGCCGAAAATATGCTAAAACAGTTTGAAAATGGGACTTCACATAACGTCAATAGCATCGCTACAGGTGACGAAACTTGGCTTTATTATCACGATGTCCCAACACAATCCCAGAACAAGGTGTGGGTGTTTGAAGATGAGGGTACTCCTGTGACTGTGCGAAAGTCAAGAACAGTGAAGAAAAGGATGATTGCCGTATTCTTCACTAAACGCGGAATCTTGGCTCAGGATGTGCTAGAAACACAAAGGACAGCGAAGTGGTACAGTGAGACTTGTCTGCCTCAGGTCATCCAGGCCCTCAAGCAGCTCCGTTCAAGGTCACGGCTCAACACTTGGCTCTTGCATCACGACAATGCTCCAGCACATCGTGCTAATTATAACAATGGATTTTCTTGCCAGATCAGGGTTGACTGTACTTGATCACCCTCCAAACAGTCCTGATCTTGCCCCATGTGACTTCGCACTCTTCCCAGAAGTGAAGATGAAGCTGAAAGGGTGGCGTTTTTCATCCGACGAGGAGCTTCTTGCAGCATGGGATCAAGAGTGTGAAAATGTAACCGAAGAAAAGTGGCAGAGTTGATTCAGTGACTGGTTTCGACGTATGGAGAAGTGTATTGTGTGTGGTGGGAATTATTTTGAAAAAGTCTAAAGCGTTCACTCACACTGCAAAACTTTCCTAGTGCCCTTTGTATATTCCATGAACTATCTTCAGCCTACACAAAACTACGCCCTCTCTCTGCATGTTCGGATAGCTAACCACTCCGATTCTCAGGACGCCAAGATTGTCTGACCTAGCTGAGAAGAAATATCCGAAGGAGGTACGTTCATAGGTATAGGTAGTAAAAGTACCGCTTCGTTTAAGGGCTGGTCCGCACGTTCATTTCGCGCAATCCCAACATGGCTTGCAAGCCGCGCGAAAGTGATTCTGGTGCCAGCATCGCACAACCAGGCTAGAAGGTCATGACCACCCCGGTGAAACTCTAATGGGGCTATTGGTTCCAATCTGTAGCTAGCATCAGGTAGTTCCAGTCACTTTTAGATCGCGTTGGAGGTCATTCACAGCGTGTCGATAGTTGTAGGCAGGTTCTGTAGATGGCAGCCAAGTAGGCATAAAATGAGAGATTTTAGTAATTAGAGACTGTTTGACTCGAGAAGTCTAACCTCAATCAGTGTGACCTTCTGACAAATAATTAGTCAATATAACGTCAAGTATTGTGAAGATAATATTGGTAGATTGCACTGAATCCGACTTTACCCAATCGATTAATCTTGTTCGATATCACTCATCGATTTTAAGCGATAGTTCCCATGATGCTATTTGTGTTGTCCGAAAGGAGTTGAATTCTTTTTATGAGGATGCATATATCTCAAAAACTGAAGATATTACAGTCGTGATAAGTGATATTTGGAAACTCCTTTATAAATAAAGAAACACGTATTTTTTGTTTTCAGAAAATTCGCTTAAGGAGGGAGGGTGAAAGAAAGTGAAGAAATTGAATCATTTTTATGGGGATACTTATATCTCAACAACTTAAGTTACAGACGTGAAAATAGGTATTTGGAATCTACTTTAAAAATAAAGAAACACACATTTTGGGGGGAATCAACTTAAGGGGGTGGAGGTGAAAATGGAGTTGAATTGCTTTTATGAGGATACTTCCAGCTCAAAAAATAAAGATGTTACAGACGTGAAAATTTATATCTGAAAGAAGATTCCAAATAAAGAAACATGCATTATTTTGTTTTCGGAAAATCGACTTACGGGAGAGAGAGGGGTGGAAAGAAGTGAAGAAGTTGATTTATTTTTATGTGGATACTTATATCTCGAAAACTGAATATGTTAAAGACGTGAAAATAGATATTTGTAATCTCTTTTAAAAAGAAAGATTGTTTTTCGACTTAAGAGAAGACTGTTTCTCACATGTATAGTACAGTTCTATGTCAAATGGTCCTCTTATCCCCAAAAGGCAATACCACAAACATGGTTTGCAAAGAGTATCTGGGGTAAACGAAACTTAGTTTTTCAGTGAGTTTTCATACCTTAGGGATTTTTAGTGAATGTCTTAGTACAGTACCGAGGAACGATTACTTTTAAGAAATTATGAAATCCACACGAGCGAAGCCGCAGGTAACTGCTAGTTACGTATATAACAATAGTACATTTACGAAATATGGGGTATGTGGACAGTGAACGTGTCATTCTGGAAGTTGAGAAGTACCCATGTTTGTACAATACGCGCAGTAGCGACGCTATGAAGCTCGGGAGGCTCCCGCAATAATTGAAAATGGGCCCCTCCTTTCCTGATGAGGAAAGTTAGATGTTTATTTCGTAGTGCAAGATTGTATATCATTACAATGAACAGCAACGATGACGACATTTCGCCACTTATAACTGACAATAGTAAAAAGAGTTCACTAACATTCGGTAATATTTAAAAAAATGTGTCTGGGTAGAGCTTCAGGTTCTCATGAATAAGGACAAATTTACCCTTCGTTGACTTTTCACTGATAATAGGATGAATCCACCACTTTCCTTTTCGTTAACGCCGCCTCAGTCGTACAAGGAACACGTATAAAGCAACATTCGCTGCAAGATTCATAACTGAACTAGATCTTCGGGAACAACAGATAATCCTTGCTCTGCAGCAACTGTGTTACAACTGCATTTGCTGCCGCCAGTGGCATCCGGCGGCAGCAATTGCCGTGGTACAGTGCTGCTTGCTGCAACTGTATTTACTGCCTCGTGTGGCCTTTTTTGTCTTAGTGCAAACTGCAGAGCTTCTAAGAAGGCAAAGAGCTCGCAGAATATACGCTACAGACTCTAGGAAGCGAGATCTTAGTGATAACCAGGGCTAGGATTTTGGTAACATGTCATATTTTAATTGGTTCACGATATACATTGCTAACTTGTACAGATATTCTTACCACGGTTCCCACATTGTAGAAATATTCATTTATTAGTTCATTGTTTGCCACTTTTTATTTTTAGGCCATTTTGGTCATTTTATAGAATATATTAGACTATTTTATACTTTTTGAGTAATTTTCTCACATGTCTGAGGATTTCGAAGCATTTACGCGTATGGTATTGGATTTTATCGCAACTTTAAGTGAGGATGAATACAGAGACTTTAGAATCTTCACAACGCTTTGTCAATCTGGGAAATGTCCACATTCAAGGAGAGACACCTGCAGTGGTAACTAATCCGAGAGGGATGTAGAAAGCGTGTCGTGTCCGCCCCAGATTGGAGCTCAGGACTCATTCTTCCGAGGATCGAACCCATGACCGGGAACGTAGGAGGAATGGTGTCACTGAGACATACATTAATATTATGGGGAAATTATAAGCTAATGTAATGGCAGTAAAGCCAAGGAATCATAATTATAATGCTGATATAAGTAAATTAGGAATCATATAAGATTTAAGAGTTTGAAGGCACACCAAAAGCTGTAAGCAACAAGTTGTGTAATTAGAAGTAAGGCTTGGTCGAAGTAGGTGAATCATATGCTGCACCCTGCTAAAGGTGCGTAGTATATCTTCAGAAAAGGTGGGTAGAGAGTGAACGGAAGGAGGCAATTCCGTTTTCGTGTGTCTGAGGACAGTCTCCATAGGATGAGAACTTCGATGGCCTTCTCGAAGGGAGGCGAAAGTTAGTGAAGGTATAAAACAGGGGTACACAACCTGATCGAGGCTTTTTTGGAACAAGTCGACTAGAAGTGCGGGCGGAAACCCTGTCAGTCAGGTCACCGATAATAATAATAATAATAATAATAATAATAATAATAATAATAATAATAATAATAATAATAATAATAATAAGG
This sequence comes from Anabrus simplex, assembly GCF_040414725.1. Lineage (NCBI taxonomy): Eukaryota > Metazoa > Arthropoda > Insecta > Orthoptera > Tettigoniidae > Anabrus > Anabrus simplex. The sequence goes on along the minus strand of NC_090267.1, from coordinate 321,603,691 downwards.
TCCAAGTGTGGACTTAGAGTATTCACTTCAATACTTCGACCACGCCAAGTCTTCTATGTCAGCGTCATTTGAAGTTAGGAAGGAGATTGTAAATACTGTATATAATTATACATACTCATCAGTCTACTATTAAAGGAAGGTTTTGGGAAACAGAGGACTTCGTCTCTTCACACGTAGCAAATCTCCCAGGCCCATTGAACAACCCCTCATTACCGCTCGGAGGAAGTCAATCTGATTATTCATCATTTCTCGTCGTGGCAAAGCCTGTGTCACGACAAGCGGGGATAGCAAGACAAATTACATTTGGCCAAGTAATGGTAGTCTGGTTAAGTGTCCCAGTGTAACCATACGGTATGTGTTTAACTTGTTATCGATTCCGATTTTTGTTTGCAGTGCACATATTTAAAATGCCGAAAGTAAAGCCAAGTAGGGCTGCTCAATTCAAACCAATAATTTCGGAATTCGGGGAGGATACTTTTTCTACCGATGGTGAAATTCTTTTCTGCAATATATGTCAAGTGAAAGCGGTAGGGGATGTGATTCAGCAACACACTGGTCGAGAGAAGCATATATGTGAAATCCAAAATAATAGCAGACGAAATGCGTCTCAATAGTTACACAAAAAACCTCCTGCAGTGACGTCACATCCTCTGTGTTTTTTCAAAGACTTACAATTAGTGAAGCTTTAGTTTCTGCGAACATTCCCATCTGAAAAGCGAACAATATTAACTTCAGAGATTCCTTAGAAAAGTGTACGGGCCGTTCAATTCCAGACCAGTCTACTTTGAGAAAGAACTATGTATTCCACTGCTACGAGAGCTCTATGATAAAAAAATAAGAGTACAAGTCTGCGGGGGAAAAAATAATCTCTATCGATGAAACTAGCGACGTTAGGAGCCGTTCCATTGCCACTGTTATGGATCTGTTGTGGCGAGTTTTTATGATCAGATGCCCTTCCTGACGTCAACCTCATTAGAGGAGTTAATGAGATGAAATGAATGACGTGATATATGATAGTAGGAAGGGAGAGGGTGAAACCCGGTGCCGGCACATAGCCTTCTCCTGTCGAATAGCACTAAGGGCTCTGTTCAAGGCTTAGCGTCGCCATCCGACGGACAAATCACCATCAACAGCGTCATATGCCCTCACTAAAATAATGAAAGCTGCAGCTGTAAGTATTTTCTTCTTCCTGACCCTATCCATTGTAACCTCACAGCTATTTTGGTGTGGACACATGTTGAAGAAGTTTGTTAACAAAAGTTTATTAACATGATGAGTAATGTTTTCATTAACATTGTTTATCAATTTTGTTTCGTTAACATTTTTTTTTTAAACTTTGGTGTGAACTAACCATTATACGAAGACTGTATGCTTACTCAATGTTCCTTAAGCTGGAGGAGTCTAATCGGCGTTATTCGACAGCGGCATTGCTCCTATTAGTTATAAATTTGGCACCCAGAAGATAAGTCGCGCAGTTAACTACAGAAGACGAGTCATTTCTGTTGCGAGCGCAGTATATGAATGAGAATACGAATGCGAACGCAGCGCTTTTTGGTTTAATCCGTTCAATACCGCTTGTTTCCGGTAAGCAGCAGATCCTCTCACTCGCTGAGAGGAACAATGACCACAGCTCTACCGTGTCTTTTCGCCTCTGTATGCAGGAGTCGGAGAGGGGCTGGTCCCCCACCGTCGGCTGTCCTGAGAATGGTTTTCCATTCTTCTGCAGTTCCTAGTATAGCCAACGGCCACCAACCCTCTCACCTTCACCACAAATCTCCTGGCCTGAGAACAGCGTCACTGCCTGAGACCCGCTTTCCCTTACAGGGGAGGAATAAAAACGTAGTAGTAGTAGTAGTAGTAGTTAATGTTATATGTTTTACGTCCCACTAACTACTCTCTTTTACGGTTTTCGGAGACAACGAGGTGCCGGAATTTAGTCCCGCAGGAGTTCTTTTACGTGCCAGTAAATCTACCGACACGAGGCTGACGTATTTGAGCACCTTCAAAATACCACCGGACTGAGCCAGGATCGAACCTGCCAAGTTGGGTTCAGAAGGCCAGCGCCTTAACCGTCTGAGCCACTCAGCCCGGCCAGGTAGTAGTAGTAGTAGTCACTGTGTAGTAAGCGCCATTATGCAGTTTGACTAAGCGCTCAGCAAATTAGGTCCGCGGTTAGAGAAAACAAATAGAACTAATGAATGCATACAGACGGTATCACGAGTGTATCGCAAATTTCAAATGGCAGTTTTCGAATTAGGAAAATAGAAATCTGGGTTATGAAATCGAATTTCAAATGTCAATTTCAAACCACACAAAGACCAAAAGGAAAGGACGGAATATTTCTGATTACAACAACATCCATGGGACCTCTGATCGGAGAATTCTAGTCTTCTTCCTCCTGGTCCCTTTATCAATTTCTTGGGCTCAGCACTCCGTATGGATTTCCCCAATTTTACGTCCGGATCCCCTACCTGACGCCAACAGCATGCTGCGTGTGTCTGTGGTGACGGGGAGCTTAGTGTATTGTGGTGTGTATGTAGAGGAAGAGATGTGTACTGAGACGACCATAAAGATCCAGTCCCCGAGCCAGAGGAAGTAACTATATCGATGGCTGAGAACGAAAGGGTTACAGCTAAAAACAAAAACCACTTTGGAGATTTTACTCTCAACACATAGCTTATTTCGACCTCTACAACATCCGAAAGTGTTACAGCAAATCTAATGTATTCATGCTAGGAAGCACTTCTAAGGTTTTCATTGTTCTGACAGAAGACAACTACGCTGACCATTCACCCAAGGAGCCGGACGTACAGTTTTTCAGCCTGAAGCACAAGAAATATAATTTCCCCTAGATAATGGCAAAAGATAGTGGGCATGAGAGAGAAATTGGAGCATCTGCTTAAAAAAAAAGATCCGGACTTAAAAACTCCATTATAGCCGTAGTCGGAGAACAGATTTTGGGTGTCCTAACTTATGCATTTTAGCGTCTCACAATAAATTCAAGGGTATCACTCTACTTAAAATTATATCTGGTCTACCTAAGTAGTTCTGGGAATCTAGTCTACTCATTAAGGGGAAATATCCGACACCTGCTGAACTACTGCTACCAATTCGCACTGAAGGCTTGTTACGAAAAAAAATATTACCATTATTGCTGTTGTTGCATAAACGATTGCAAGGCTTAAAAGCTAACAATTTGATCTGTTATAGTTTCAATCCTGGCGTATTTGTACATTATCTACGACTAAGGCGAAAATAAAGCCAAATTACTGCTACAAGTCCGGTGTGATTGTCGAAATTGTTGATTACAAGTAGGCCTACAAATCATATGCTCAACTTCGTCTTTCGTAAAGTGATAGGAATAAACTGAATAGAGTTAATTAATTTCACAATAATATTAAGTTCTGGAAACTTTTCAAGAGGAGCACTGATTAGAGTGGGCCAATCTTAAAGTTTAGCATACATTTTTCGAATGATTAATTATTATAGTACCTAATTTTTATTAATAGAAGATACGCTATTTAAATGAGAAACGTTGGTGTAGGTGAAACCTCTTAGAAAGGAAACAAATCTATCCACGTAAACATGAGGGTCATTAAAACAAGAGAAAGAAGGGAGACAGTTTTTACTCGAAGTATGTACGAACTTACAATCTGACCACATCAGACTTTGTGCACCAGTTCGTTAGAATATGCTAAAAAACACACCGTATTGGTGTAATGTTCCCCACTGCAGTTGTGGGAGAAATTATGAGTTCGAAACAAACAATACTGTAATATGCAATTGGCTTTACGTCGCACCGACATAGATAGGTCGTATGGCGACGAAGGGATAGGAAAGGCCTAGGATTGGGAAGGCAGCGGCCGTGGCCTTAATTAAGGTACAACCACAATATTTGTCTGGTGTGAAAATGGGAAACCACGAAAAACCATCTTCAGGGCTGCCGACAGTGGGGATCGAACCCACTATCTCCCGGATGCAAGCTCACAGCCGCACGCCCCTAACCGCACGGCCAACTCGCCTGGTGCTGTAATACGTGAAGAACTCTATGTCAATCGTAGCATACTTTTCAGTAAAGTAAATATTTAACTTATAATCCACATTCCTAAGCCACCAACGATCGTACAACAGTTTATCCTTCTTTGTTAATCTGTTTCTACTACAAAAATCAAGTCACTGCACTGAGAGCACTGTCTGAAAGAGTTTCACAATATAACATTTTCAAAACGGATATAAGTCTTATATAAATCTGACGACCCATTACGAATCTCGCTCATTACAAACAGACCGGACAGGAATTGCTTACCGTGCATGTCGCAGGTTAGTGTGTCCCTGACGGCACCGTCACTCACACTGGTGCAGGTCAGCGCTGAGGGAATCCCCACATTGACAGCAAGCAATCCACTTATGGCACGAAGCCTCGCAAGGACGAAGAGTCGAGAACAGGGAAGTAGTAGGCCTACATAACTCGCTTCAACAGCCTTGAACGATCAGTCACATAAATCGATCGTCTGAATAACAAAGAATTTAAAAAATAATTAAAAAGAAAGAATTAAAAATATATGCATGTTAATAATGCTATGTACAGTACAACGATCCCCTGTGGGTGGGGGCGGTAGAATAAAACTCACGGTATCCTCTGCCTGGCGTAAGAGGCGACTAAAAGAGGCCCAAGGGCTGTGGACTTTGGAACGAGGGTTGACAACTACGGGGCCCTTTTCTCCCTTGGTCAATTCTTGTTCTCTTCCGACACCGACAGCATTACGCATAGGGGGCCTAAGAGTCTTTCATTTTCACGCCCTTCACGGCCCTTGTCTTTCTTTAGCCAACACCTTCATATTTCGAAGTGTCGGACTACATCCATTTTTTCCTCTGTTTATAAAGGATGGTTGCCTAGTTGTATTTCCTCTTAAAACAATAATCACCACCACCATCACCATGTACAACAAACTCTTGAAAAGTGGAGTTTCTTTGCACCTTAGTGGGTAACTTTGCACCATTTAGGCCAACTGTATATGGCACTCCAGTGGCGTTTGAGAGATTAAGACGGCGGTGATATACACTGACTTAGGAAATGTCATGGGATAGTCACCTAATAGCGTGTGGGGCCTCCTCTGGCCCTGCGAACTGCAGTGAGACGCCGTGGAAGTGAGTCGACAAGTCCCTTCCCTGGTAGTCCTCTGGACGCAGCTGACACCAAATCGTTTGCAGAGCGGCCGCCAATGCTGGTCTGTTCGTGGGTGCAGGATCCATGGCACGGAGCTCCCGTGTGGCTATGGCAGTCGTTGGACCTCCACTGCATGTTCCTGGAACCATTCCCGGGCGACGTGGGAGCGATGTGGCGGCGTGTTATCATCTTGAAACACCGCAGAACCGACTGGGCGCTGGAAGGCCAAAAATGGGTGGAGATGGTCTCCGAGCAGCTCAACATACCGCGTACTATTCAAAGTGTCTTCCAGAACAACTCGGGAGCCCATTCCATACCAGGAAAACGCACCCCAGACCGTAACAGTGACACCAGCGCCCTGACCACACCTTCGAGGCAGGCGGGATCCATCGTTTCATGTGGTCTGCACCATACACGGTGTCTCCCATCAGCATGGTGCAATTGAAATCGTGATTCGTCCGGCCATATCACGTAACGCCATTGTTTCAGTGTCCATCCCTGGTGACTGGCGACAAATGCGCGTCATTGCGCCCGATGACGTTGGGTTAAAAGTGGCACCCGTGTGCGGCGCCGGCTACCATACCCCATACAACCCATATTCCAACGGATTTTCGACTGGGAGACGTGTCTAGCACGGCCTGTGTTGAGTTGATCCGTGATTTGTTGCACGGTTGCCCGTCTGTAACTACTGACAATCCGTCTCAGATGTCGCCGGTCACGGTCATCGAGGGTGGCTGGACGGCCGGTTGTTCGTCTGTTGTGGACGGTGACACCCGCATTCAACCATTCACGATACACCCTGGACACGGCTGATCGTGTGAAGCCGAATTCCCGCACCACTTCCGAAATCGCACTTCCCATCCGTCGGGTACCGACCACCATACCCCGTTCGAACGGTGTCAACTCACGACAACGTTCCATATTACACCTGTCACATGCACAGTCACTGCTCACAAGTTCTCCTATAGAACTGCCGCTGGCACAGGGATCGTGTGGTGCGCAGACAACACACCTGCGCATCAGTGCTCCGCTATCCCATGACATATGCTCAGTCAGTGTATACGTATAACGTACAGTAAGCGCAGAACGAACTGATTTGATTCTCTCAAACGCCAATGGAGCGCCACAAAAAATTTATGACAGCCGCCTTTAGCATGTGCGGAGCCCTTGGACCTAAAATTGACACAATCGTATATAAATGTGTGTATAAACGGGTGGCATACGTTAATAAAAAAGCATTTGTTTAAACTGATTATATTAATTGATTCCGTATAATACAAAATAATACTTCCTGCACTTTCATGTACCTACAGATAAGGTAAAACACTCAAGTAGACAGAAATCAGAATTGGGTCAACTCAGAAAAGTGTTTTCAAATACACTCAAAGTCTCACGTCAACAATATAAATAATAATTTGGTCAAAATATCCTAAAAATCTTATCAGCCTAACAAGAGCATAACATTACAGTCATAAACGAAGTAGTTGCAGGTACTTACAGACTATTAAAATTTATTAAGACATGCACACTTAGCTTCACTAATTCCAAGGTAATGCAGTTGTTACACAAGTTCTCGGTAAGAAGTCGGCACATTTAGAATCTCAGCTATTAAGTGTGTGAAAACAAAATTGAAATGGTTCAAAACAAATTTCTTAGTTACCTTACGTAAAAAAATAACTAATCATTACCCTTCATTTGATTCTCATGATAATTTAATGAAGCAGCTTAGCTATATGTTCTTGGCAAAAAAGGCAAGTAATCGCAGTTCTTCTATTTATCTACCGGGTGGTTCACCAGCCCCTTGCGATTTAGTTTTATGCATCCCACAGCTTTTTTCTGAAATACATCAGTCCCTCTCCCTAAACCGGGGTAATATAACAGGATGTGCGTTTACCGGCTAGAAGACAGCAGGAATCGTGAGCGCCACTATTAATTCATTATGAGTACCTCGAATGAATCCATGAAACGACCACAGATAGAAAGAACACGTACCTTACAACAGGGAGTGCACACACACTCACAGACCAGGAATGTATAGGCTGGAAACTGCGCGTTGCATGTCAAGCATCGCAATAGCTCACTTGACAGAGGTGCGGTGGGAGTTGTGATAGGGGACGGTGCTCAAAGGTTCGAATCCCAATCTAGTATTTCTTTAATTTTATATTTTATTTTGCCGCCAACTGCCTGGTGTATAATACGGTCACATACTTGATAGCTTCCACAGACTGATTTGTTTATTTGGCCCTGCAATGGACAATATATATATATATATATCGTGGCAGAGTACTGAGCTGGACTGGACGAAGATGAGGTGATGGTCTAAGACGAAAGGCATATGCAACCAATTAGCTACGTCGTACATGTTCAAAGCTTCGTAGACCACAGGTAGGACAACGTGTGCCCTATTGGAACGATAACAAAATGCAATGGCAGGTAGGTATGTACCTGCGCGAACTCCCCTCCTTCGAGGCAAGTCACAACACAACACACAGCGTATGCACTGTCTCGTGTTGTATTCCAGCAAAGAGTATGTGGATATGTTACTCATCTATGGAGAAAGTAGACAAAATACATATCAGGCACAATGCCTGTATTAAGAATGCTATCCGGATAGACGACAACCGCCAGGCATGCCATTTCGGAGTGTGGAAAGACGTCTCCGGACTGCTGCGTCCCTGTGAAGGACACGGCCTGTTCGAGATCATCGCGTGACGTCTGCTCACAATGAAAGGGTTGTGTAGGACGCTGTCCGGCATAACCCTCGCACTAACACACGAGCCATTGCACAGGAGACTGAACATCAGCCGGGCGTCTGTTATGCGGATACTACATACCCAGCGGTTTCACCCGTACCAATTGCACTTACACCAGGAGCTCCATGGTCATGATTTCGAAGCACAGGTGGCGTGGTCAATGGACCCTACAGCATGTGGACACTAATCCTTCCTGTCTAGCGACCATCTTATTTACGAATGAAGCGCGGTTCCATAATAATGGAACCGTTGATAGACATAATATGCATTGCTGGAGTGTGGATAATCCCCACTGGGTACGACAGGTAGCTTTTCAAGTACAGTGGGGCGTGAACGAATGGTGTGGCATTGTGCATGATCACCTCATTGGTCCCCATTTATTTGATGGACTCCTGACGGGAGAACGCCATCTGCGGTTTCTCCAAAGTGACCTACCACCGTTCTTGGAACATGTGCTACTCCTTGACCGCTGCAGGATGTGGTTTGAACATTACGGAGCCCCACCACACGCTGCGGTGACCGTCCGGAATCATCTCCATGCGAGGTATCCTGATAAATGGATAGGATGGGGAGGACGTATGCCCTGTTCCGTCATATCGCCCGATCTTACGCCTCTGGATCTTTTCTGTGGAACCATGTAAAACAACTGGTGTATGCACAGGAGACGAGCAATCCTGGTCACCTGAGACAGCTCATCACCGAGGCATGCCGACCCGTTACGCCAGAGATCTTGCAACGTCCAGACGGTCCTTACAACATCACGCCAGTTCTGTATCGTCCACGAAGGTCGTCGGCTCGAGAAGGTGCTGCGTTAAAACAAGTAGGTAACTGAAATCTTGTCACATGTTTCCTAGCCTCTTCAACCCCAGCTCCATACCATATGCCACCATACCAATGGCCCTTTTCAGGGCCAAATAAATCAGTCTATGGAAGCTATTAACTATGTAACCTTGCCACATCCCAGTCACTGACTGTTCAAAAAATTTACGAGGGGAGCACCGTTCACTATCACAACTCCCACCACGGCCCAACCAAGTGAGCTACTGCAAGGCTTGACATACAGCGCGCAGTTTCCAACCTACAATATCTGTTCTTGGTCTGAGTGTTCACCTCCTGTTGTAAGATACATATTCTTCATATCTGAGCTCGTTTTACGGGTTCGTTCGGGGTACTCACAATGAATTAATAGTGGCGTTCACGATTCCTCCTGGTGTTTAGCCCGCAACTACACATCGCGTTATATTACCACAATTTAAGGAGAGGGACCAATATATTTCAGAAATGTAGTACACGTGGTGGGATTCATACAACTAAATCGCAAGGGGCTGGTGAACCACTCGGTATAAATTACTTAACAATCTTATTGGCAACATCGTGGTCAGCAACTGTTCCGGGTGTTTTAGTGAGCGTGAAAATTGTCATAATGTTATTTTCGGAACTAAGCCTTGTCTTGTCCTGTCGGAGACCATGAATCAGTTTGAACAGTCTTTCTTGCCACCAGTCGAAAATTAGTATGTAACAAACTTTGCAGGATTTGTGGTGAATTGACCTTAAAGTAAGTAATTTATGCGTTGTTTTGCATGATAGTGCCGTCTTTAACCATGGATACATTGGGCAGGGGTCGGGGTCCCATATCACAGCCCCCGGATAAAAAAATGAAATGGCGTATGGCATTTAGTGTCGGGAGGTGTCTGAGGACTTCGGTTCACCAGGTGCAGGTCTTTTGATTTGAAACCCGTAGGCGACCTGCGCGTCGTGATAAGGATGAAATCATGATGAAGACGACACACACCCAGCTCCCATGCCAGCGGAATTAACCAATGATGGTTATAATTCCCGACCCTACCGAGAATCGAACCCGGGACCCCTGTGACCAAAGACCAGCACGCTAACCATTTAGCCACGGAGCCGGACACGGGGGAGGGTGATGCTATAGGTGGCGGAATATGCGTACCTGTCGTTTAGCCTCTTCATGCCTGCGACGCTCTTGATCAAACAGTTCAACAACGGTAGAGGTTGCATGGCGCCAAAGCGAGCGGCGATCGTTGGCATGTATGTCCCAAGTGCCAAATGAGCAGCACGGAGACAGTTTTCTACATTCTCTTTTGAAGTCCATCGTTTAGACAAGATGCTTTCAAGGTATGAGAAGTGTTCTACTTGTTCCATAATGACGTCTGAGACACTGAACTCTACAAGGCTAGTCCCTGAGGCAGGTTAGACAAGAATCGTGACTTTTTGTGATTGATTGTGAGGCCAAAACGATCATATGCATGCGCTCTTGAAATTGTTGACGAACTGCTGCAGCTCCTCAGTAGTGATGTGCGCGATTGACGCCTGGAATCGCGAAAATCGGTTCCTACGACTCCGAGGCCGCACTCAATGTCGCATGCGCGGAATGGGTTCCACGGTGACGTCACCAGAGCGTGCTAGACGCCCTCACTAGAGTCGTCCGTATACAAGTGGGGCAAATTAACGTGCAATGTTTACTATTTTTTTTTGTATACAACATATAACACTCATTTCAATGAAATGTCTTATTGGTTGTTATGAATGAATTATGCCACATAATAATGAAATAACAATTTAACCTGGTAGTCTTGAAATAGCATTACACATTTCGACACAGGTAGGCCTATAGCAATGGACATTGTTATTAATGCTTACACTGTGTTCTACTTCTAATGTGGTCTTCAAATATCGCTAGTATAAACGTATACAGTCTGTGGAATTAAGTCGCATTTCTAATAAGTACACAACTTGTTTCGTAGCGTTCCTGTCTTTCGTTACATTTAATTTGCAATGAACATTTCATACTACTGCTAAATATTATGAGAAACTGTTAGAATTACTATTTTTGTTTTCATCACTGATTAAGGTTGTCTCTTTAGCATACGTTAATTGTATTTTGTTGAAATAGTAGTATTATGTCATAATCCGCGTTCTGATTTATTTGATTTATTGACAATCCATACAATTTGATTAGTTTCAAACAGAGAATCATATGTTTTGATCAAATTACAGTCGTGTCCAAGTATATAATTCCAGGACACTATAATGAGAGGAGGCATGGCTTGTAGAGTGACCTGGTTATAAAACAAAACGAACTCACATTACAGAACACATTCGTACTGCAAGTGTTTACTTATCAGAATCATAGATGCAGTTCCTCAGAATCGATTCCGATATCGAATCGACTCTTCGCGATTCCAGTCACAATCCATCACTACTCCTCAGGGGTAAGAGCAAATACAGTAGAGACAATACGCGACACTCAGCGAGATATCGAGGGACAGCTATTAGAGCTCTCTCTAGCGGATTGACCTGAGAACTACTGATTCTGTCATATGAGCACGTGTATTTGTGTGTGAAGTTTTTGGTGTTATTTATGCGTTTTCAGTGAGTTGACATAATTAAATAGTAGCGTGCGTCATTCCTTGATATCTCCTCTCAACATGAGGGGAAAGGTATGTGCTGTGTTTGGCTGCAGTAATTATGAAGTAGAGAAGAATGCGCGGTCTTTCTTCCGTTTGCCTCGTGACAAGAAAATGTAAGTAATACTGTGTTTGCATATACCCATATACTCTTCCAGTGACAAAGAGATTTTTATAGTACTTCATAATCTTCTGACCTCCTCGACCAATATTTTAACTGGCTTAAAATATAATACGCATATTTTATTGTATAGTGCAGCAGTTAAACTTCAATACCGATGTGTTGTAGGTGTGATCTGTGGGTTTTGAAATGTCACAGAAGTGATTTGGATAAGGTGTACAAGAAAGAAGGGACGTTACGCTTATATAAGAATTATAAGATCTGTTCAGATCATTTCAGGCCAGCGACTTTAAAAATCCTCGACTATACAGCCAAGGGTATGTTACATTTTTACTCTAATTGTACGTAAATATTCCTCAAAGCATCACTATCGACAACATTTTCATACTTTTCTTTCTTCTATCCCTCTTCTCAGATTGAAGCCGGGATTTTATAGATTTTCTTTCTGTTAGTAGGATTCATGTTAAGAGGAAAATTGTCCAGCTTTTAAATGTTAATTCATTGCATCATGTGTGTAAGGAATGTGCCGATATTTTTATTGACAAATGTCTTAATGTGATGATACAATGTTTTTTTAAATGAGAAAAAAGACAAATCCAACCGTAAAAGTTCAGGCAGGAATGCTAAAGCGAAAAAAAAGTAATGCATAAATGAAAGATCAACCCATTTCACAGCAGTCCATTTCACATGTATGTTTATATGTCTAATATCAGTCTTTAAATAATAACATTTAAATAATTCTTCATTCATTTATCCAGAATTGCTTTAGTAACTTCGAAGTTAATATCTCAATAATACTTTTTAGACGTAATTTTTTATCCATTTTCGTATATGCATTTCCATTGATATTTGAATTTAGCGCGACTTTTCAGGTCAAGTCACTAGGAGCGCCACCGTCGAATTGTCTCCCATTTTAACAAGGCTAAATCCGTGTGTCGCGTATTGTCTCCACTGCATTTGGTAAGAGCAGGTGACGCAGTACCATCAGCATACTACAGTCGAGTTATCATGGTGATATGAGTAAACAACAGCATATTGAGTGTTAGAGGTGTGATATGCACAAGGAATGAGGACGAGGTGATTGTTGTTCTTTACTATTCAAATGTGGAGTCTAGCTGACAGATGTTACCAAGTTTCGTCAGATTGAAGGGACTTCCATCAAGTAGATACTTTAAATCAACGCCAGAGGTGATGGTACATGCTGAAGCATAAAGCAAAGCAGCCACGTACAGAGCAAATGGCCTTGGGGCACGTCCACACCCTTGCTTAAATCCATGTGTGATAGGAAAAGCATACGAGATGATTTTCTGATGGAGAACCTGACCATATATACCATCAAGGAGTGCTCAAACCAGGCCAACACAGCGTTCAAGACATCCGAAAGGTCTCAACACTACCCATAGCAGGCCCGGGACAGAATCAAAGGCCTTTTCCAGATCAAAAACAGTAAACAGAGAGGTTGCTGTTGTTCTCTGAATTTTTCTTGGAGTTACCGTGCAAAAACGATCAGGTCAACTGTGCCTCTTGGCACAGAAACAACACTTGAGACTCAGGAAGAATCTCCTCAAAGACAGCCTTGAAACAGCTAAGAAGAATCGTTGCAAGAAGTTTGTCAGCTATGGAAAGCAGGGATATAGCGCGATAGTCGTCACATACAAATATGACGACGATAGTAGCATTCTTCAGGTCACCAGATACTTTTAGTTTCCCATATTAAAAGAATAAGTGCGAAAAGCCTTGTCTTTGAGGATAAATCTCCCCCTTGAATGAACTCCACTGGAATGTAGTCAGGCGCCTTTCTGGGCTTCAGTTTGTTAAGAGTCTAACAGAATTCCTGGTATGACGGTGGAATTGCCATCCATGGCTCAGAGGGCTGTTCTGGCACGTCTCGGAGGAAGACCTTAGATGTGGTAGAGTTGCGACTTAAAATAGTAAAGAAGTGTTGTCCCCATCGTCCCAAGATGTCCTTGCTATCGGTAAATTGTCGGCTGATTTCAGAGTTCATAATGAAGAACGAATTGGTCCATATACAGGGTCTTTATTTATGGTCGGCAGGGACTTTCTCGCTCGACCTTGGCCGCCAGTGACGGTTCAGTTGCCGGCTACCGCGCGTGCGTATATACGGCAGAATACGGTGCTCAAAATCTTTATCATGCGCGTATATACGGCAGAATACGGTGCTCAAAATCTTTATCATGCATTTTACTTACCATGTTTACAGTCTATGCTCAAAAATCATTATCATGTATTGAAGGCTGAAGGTAATGGGGAGACCGCCAATTGTCAATCTCGATATTACAACTAAGGTACCTGCTTGTCAGCCGCCTCTAATATGTGCTTGGTCCGCGAGAGATATTTTATTTCGCTCAAATCAGTCGGCAAGCCGGTTAAGAGCCCCCTATCCGCCACCTGGGACGCGCCACGTGGGAGTATCATCTCTCCCCCTGCTACGACACCATAGAAGGTAGCAATTATTATTATTATTATTATTATTATTATTATTATTATTATTATTATTATTATTATTATTATTATTATTTATTTATTTATTTATTTATTTATTTATTATTTATTTAGTTAGTTAGTTATTTTGCATCAGGTACCAAAAAGTGCCACTGTGGTGAAATGACAGATTACAACAATCTAGTCTAGCTAAACAAACCACTGCCACAAACTTCTGGCTTAGACTGTAGGATCGGTTTTCCAGCTAATAAGCAACCCCCGTGATGAAGATTAGTCCTGACCACTGCGTTTACTACTGTATAATGAAAGAGTGAATCTTCTTGGCTTAAGTGAAAACACCTGAAAATCAGCAAAAGGATTGTCTACCGGACAACCTAGCGATTTACTGAGAAGGGAGCGTGAAAGATCACAGGAAGGTTGGTGGACCTCGCTGAGTGAGAGCAATTGCGGTTGTTAAATCAGTGGCAGCGCGTATCCGGCAAAATCTCATCCTAAGCAGAAGATAATGGCACGGGAGCTCAATATTTCACCACTCTTTGAAGACCTTACCGGCAGAACACCGGACATTTCCTGAGACTGCTGCTGAAACAGAAGAGGAAACCGAAATAAAGGCAGCTCCTGCAGCGGTACGCCAACAATGGGCATGGGAGAATTCTCTTCACCGACGACAAAGCCTTCAGCATCGAAGACAGCTTTAACCACAAGAATGACATGGTATATGCGGCAAGTTCTCGAAAAGGTCGTATCCATGGTCCAGTTCTTCAATTACGGTTAGTTACAAGGGCCCCACCAGGCTTGATTTTTGTTAAAGGGTGTAAAAACAAATGTCAGGATATACTGGAAACTGCTCTGGACAGTCTTGTGAAGGACTCGAGTCGCACCATGTTCAAAAATGAGCCGTGGACTTTCCAACAAGATTCTGCAGCAGCTCATAACGCAAGGATGACTCAACAGTGGTTGCAGGCAAATATACCAGACTTCATCTCCACTGCTGAGTGGCCTCTAGTAGTCCCGATCTCAATCCCCCGGAATTCAAACCGTGGCCAGTGTTAGAGTAAATGGTCTGCAAGAAATTACACCCTACGCTTGAAAGTCTGAAACTTTCTTTGCTGACAACAGTGGCGGATTTCTCTATTGATACCGCTGATAGAAAACTGGCTAAGGAAGATCCAAGCCTGTGTGCGTTCTAACGGTGGACAGTTTGAAAACTGATTGGTGCTCAAGAATGCCCACCCGTGCTGTCAGATTTACCGGCACGAGAAAGAACTCCTGTGGGACAAAATTCCAGCAGCTCGGAATCAAAAAAGGCAGCCTTCTACCATCTGAGTCACTCAATCATCAATGATCTGCATTTAGGACTATCGCCCAGGCCCCAGGTGACAGATTCCCAAGCTGTTGTTTCCCTGCCTTTTCTTAAATTATTTGGAAGAACGTGAAAATGTATGGAATATTTCCCTTTTTAAGTAATTATCTGGGTCAGGAATGGAATGAATGAATGAAGTCTCCATCAAGCAGTAAGGACAGAAACTGGGCCGGCTACCGAAGCCTGTCGCACTCTTCTGGGGCAATGATTAATGACTGATAAGTGAAATCAAATGATATTGGAGAGTGTTACTGGAACGAAAGATGATAGGGAAAACCGGAGTACCTGGAGAAAACCCTGTCCCACCTCCACTCTGTCCAGCACAAACCTTGAATGGAGTGGCCGGGATTTGAACCACGACACCTCGAGGTGAGAGGACGGCGCGTTGCCGCCTGAGCCACGGAGGCTTCCTTTGATAACACTGCATTTCCTAATTCCTCTTCCTATCAATGAATATTTGTCCCAGTTTGTCCTCTTGGATTTTAATTTTAACCTCATACCATTACGTGCCAGCCCTGTCGTAGCCCCTTTCGGTAGTTCTTGGAAGGGACTAGTGAGTCAGCCGACCGGGGAGCTCCCAGCCGGCCTGGAAGGCATGGCTGGCATGTCCGTGTATTGTTACCGTCGGCTGGCTTACCTGCGAGTTTCTTAAGAGATTCAACGAGAATTTTCCCCCTCTAGTCACCTGGCGAACATTCTGTTCACATCAACCGAGCTATAAAAAGGGAGGCTAGCGGCGGACAGTCAGTTAGTCTTGGTGCTGGACTCGGAGTCAGTGTTGGACTCCGTGGTGGAGTCAATGTAAGACTCAGTGTGTTGGGTTCGATGGCTGGGCGGAGGGCGACAAAAGTGTTGGATGTCGCTTGTGTGCCACCGAGGTCTGTACGAGGAGCTGTAGTTGTTTTTTTTTTCTAGGGGCTCCAGCATTTGCCTGGTGTGAAAATGGGAAACCACGGAAAACCATCTTCAGGGCTGCCGATAGTGGGATTCGAACCTACTATCTCCCGGATGCAAGCTCACAGCCGCGCGCCTTTACGCGCACGGCCAACTAGCCCGGTAGCTGTAGTTGTGATGGAGTGTCAAGCGAGTAGCTGGACTGCAGACGACGTACAGGACAGAAGACTCTGTACTGCCTTAGAGTACTGTGTGGGTGTATTACTGTGGATTGAGGACCGCCGTGAGTCAGCGATTGAAGCAGTTACCGTGAGTGTGAGGATAATTGGACCTGTGTTAATATTCGCTGTTGTGAGTATCGTCCTGCTGTTTAATAGCGTTGAGCTGCTGTTATTTCTTCACTGTATGTGACTGTATGTATATTACTGGAGTTGAACCAACGAACAGTCATCGTGTGTCGTGTAGCCCGTAGGCCTGTGTTCAAATTCAGCGGTCTACACATAGCTGCCGAATGAGGTGACTGGACTTGGGGAAGTGAAAGCAAGGATTAGCCATCCCCAGGTAATACCAACGGGTAGGACCGCCTGATGTGCATAAGGAAGAGAGACTTGTAAATAGACAGCAATTATTAAGTGTGGCCATTCATGGTTGATTAGAATTGTGTGTGTATTTATATGTGTGTGTTCATTTATTAGGTCATCCTGAAACAAATTAGCGTAATAAAACGACGCTCTTTTATTTGAAACAACACTATGATCTTTCCTATCCTTAAAAGCTGCACTCAAGTTTATTCGTCTACTAATGTCATTCCTCGCCATCTCTCCACTGACGGGTCGTAACATAACTCTTGGTCGAGCAGCTTTTTCCTTACTTACAAGTCTTCCCAGTCCAAAGTTTGAAACATTTTCGTAACCTCTTTTGCTGGCAATCGCCAACAACAAATTGTGCTGCTTTTCTAAGGATCTTCTCCAGTTCCTCTCATATCAAGTAATCCTGGTGTGGTTCCCATACACTGGAACCAAATTCTACCTGAGGTCTTGCCAGAGACTTACACGCCCTCTCCTTTACATCCTTACTACAACACCTAAATACTTTCATAACCATATGAAGAGATCTGTAACTTTTATTTACAACCTCGTTAATGTGATTACCCCAATTAAGATCCTTCCTTATATCAACGCCTGAGTACTTACTGTTATCCCGTACGGCACTTTCACCCCATCAACTCTGTAATTAAACCTGGGAGACTTTTCCTCTTGGCGAGACTTACATCCTGACTTTTCATCCCTTTTACCATCATACCATTGTCTGCTGTCCGTTTCGCAACACTGTCGAGTTTTTTTGTTTTGTTTTGTTTTGTTTTGTTTTGTTTTTTCAGTCGCCCACAATCCAGTAACTTATTGATTATTCCATACAGGACAATATCATCTCCAAAAAGTCTTATTTGTGATTCCGGTTGTTTACTCTTACCGTTTATATACATAAGTAAACACAAAGGTCCAATAATACTGCCCTACGGGACCTCACCCCCCAACAACTCTTTATTGTTCAGTAGCGTAGCCAGGATTTCAGTTTGGGGGGGGGCATTCATCCCGAATTTTATTTTAATAGGTGTCCAAACTTCCAGAATTAGGTGGTGTAGAATACCTAAGAAGGAAATGAGTGTCCATGGATCCAAGTAAGAGTGGCGGATTCGTGCGGATTCCGGAAGCTAATAGTAATCTTCTTCTTCTTCCCCCGCTTTTCCCTCATCTGTGAGGTAGCGGGTGCGAAATGTGTCGCACATGTGGATTTGGCCCTGTTTTACGGCCAGATGTTCTTCCCGCCGCCAACCCTATATGGAGGAATGTAATCACTGTTGTGTCTTTCTTTGGTGGTTGGTAGTGTAGTATGTTGTCTGAATATGAAGAGGAAAGTGTTGAGACAAACACCCAGTCCCAGAGCCAGAAGAATTAATCAGACGCGATTAAAATACCGACCCGGCCGGGAATCCAACCCGGGACACTCTGAACTTAAGGCCTCAACACTGATCATTCGGCCAATGAGTCGGAGCCCGGAAGCTAATATACATTATATATAAAATGCTTAATAAAAGTACATTCGTTAAATCTCCTGGGGTGCCTGGACTCCTTCGACGACGACCAACCCCCCCTCCCCCGGCTACCACTGTTACTCCCATCCCAACATAACTGCAGCATTTCATATATTCCAAGTACAAGTGAAATGAATGCAAGAATAAACAGTTTGAGTAAAAATGCAATATTCTGGCTTAGAATAAATACGGTAATGTTATTGTAATAATGGTCATGTGATCAGCAATAACGAAGTGATATTTTATACAAGTAATGCGGCAAAGAAATACACACACACACACACACACACACACACACAGGTGTCGCAGGTTTGTCGTCCTTCTTGTCCATGGCTAGATGACGAAACCAAGAGAATGATGGCCCATAGTGACTCGTTAATTCGACATTATAAACAAACCCTAGATGACACAGACTTCGAATCTTACCGCATCTTAAAAAATCGTACAAAGCAGTTAATCAGAAATAATGTATATATTTCCAGAATTTAGCTAACGACTTAAATTCTAATCGCGCATGGGACCAACTTTGAGCTCTGGGAATAGGAAAACATCAACAGAGACAGACAACTCCTAACCTTCCACTTGACGAACTGAACGATTACTTTAGTAGAATATATATTCGATCTACCCCAATTAACTACACCGACTCACCGCCCTCCCCTCCAGTCAATCCACCATTCACATTTCACAGAGTCACAGAAAATCAGGTTAAAAAGGCTTTGTACTCGATTAAATCAAAGACTAAAGGTGTAGATGATATTCCTATTACTTTTATACATAACATTATGGGTGCTGTCCTGCCTATACTGACGCACATACTGAACTACTGTTTACTAAACGACGGAACTTTCCCTCCTGTCTGGAAAACAGCCAACATTATACCGGTACCTGAGAGTTTAGACCCACAATCACCCTCTGACTATCGTCCTATGTCCATACTCCCTGCGCTTTATAACGCCTTTGAACGTTTAGAATACGAGCAAGTTCTGGAATACCTAAATAAAAATGCTCTTTTGGACCCTTTGCAATCAGGATTTAAGAAGGGTTACAGTACCGCGACAGTACGTTTGAAGGTTACTGA
The DNA here is from genome assembly GCF_040414725.1 of Anabrus simplex. NCBI lineage: Eukaryota > Metazoa > Arthropoda > Insecta > Orthoptera > Tettigoniidae > Anabrus > Anabrus simplex. Next base: position 321,584,326 of record NC_090267.1, on the reverse strand, counting down.
AGACATTAGAAACGCTATGACAAACGACTGCACACTATACTTATCCTTTTTGAGTTCAGTAGCGCCTTTGACACTATAGTAATTCCGACTATGATAAAGAAAATGGAACTGCTAAATTTCGACCTGGCTGCGCTTAAGGTTTTTAGTTCTTATTTGAGTAACCGTCAACAGCGTGTAACAGTAAACGACAAGGCCTCTAAATGGAAAATGAAGCTTAATGTTGCCCCACAGGGCAGTATTCCAGGGCCCTTAATTTACTGTATTTATATCAATGACAGGAAATAACACACACCACCTCTATGCTGACGATCTTCAAATATATCGACACTGCAAGACAAGATATTAACAATGACCTCCGACGACTCAGTGTATATGCACAACGAAACGCTCTTATACTGAACTGCGCAAAATCTCAGGCAATCATAATTGGATCACGAAAATTACTGAGCTACTCAAACAATGTCGCAATCCCGCCTATCCTACTGAATGGTAACATTATTCCCTACAGTAAAACGGGTAAAAATCTCGGCGTAATGATGAATGAAACAGTTGATTGGTCTGTTCACACAAACGAAATAAGGAAAATAGATTTTTGGAGTTATTCACCCTCTTAAACGGCAGAGGGATGTATTTCCATTTGAGCTACAGGCCAAACTAATACAGACACTCATTCCCCCTATTCTTGATGATTGTGACGTCGTTTTAGTTGACATGACGAGAGAGGAAACACTAAGTTCAACGAGCACTGAATTCCTGCCTGCGATGTATTTATAATATGGGGTACGATGTTCACATCACCCCATACTATCAGGCTGTCTCATGGCTGATGTCTGATAAACGTCGGCAGCTACACACTTTAACAATGGTGTTTAGAGTGGTAGCTGAAAGTCAGCCACTGTATATTTCTTCTACGTTCACCTTTTTATCATCATTTCACAACTTAAATACACGTTCTAGATTGATTCTTTCTATTCCACTCCACCGCACAAGTAAAACGAATAGATAATTTGTGGTGACTGTCGCCAGATTATGGAATACCCTGCCAGCTCAGGTCAGAGAAACTAGTTTTTTTTAAATCACGGTTTAAGGCCACATGCCGAGACTACCTGCTGAGGACAGCTGACTGAATGGTTGAAGTATGAATGTGTGCGTGCCAGAGGATTAGTCATTTTTAAGAGTTTTTAATATTAATTAGTTTTAATATTAATTTAGTAATTTAAATTTATTTTCAATTCTATTAATTTATGTAGTTTTAACTATCTTAAGTATCTCAGTATTGTATTTAAGATTCTGATTAGTATGTTGTTAAGTGTATGAGGGGGCCTGGAGACCTAACTTCGCCACTGTACAGAAGGCACTAATAAATTAATAAACAAATAAATAAATAAATACATATATATATATATATATATATATATATATATATATATAGAATGTAAATCGTATGGGTATAGATATTTTGTTAGTTGGTAAAGAAAAATACACATCACAACATATGCTAGGTAGGGTTTACCTTGTCCTACTAGTTTCCCTCGCGGTTAGGGCTAAGCAGCTGTGAGCTTGCATCCGGGAGATAGTGGATTCGAATCCCACTGTCGGCAGTCCTGAAAATGGTGTCCCGTGGTTTCCCATTTTCACACCAAGCAAATGCTAGGGCTGTACCTTAATTATTAAAGCCACGATTGCTTCCTTCCCAATCCTAGACCTTTCCTATCCCACCGTCGCCATAAGACCTATCTGTGTCGGTGCGACGTAAAGCAAATTCCCTCGCAAGCCTGGGGAACAGAATATAGTACCGTAGTATAATGTTACAGTTTTGTGACGCTAATATTCGTATCCATAATTTTTATTAACCTGCCAGAAACCAACGACACGGAGCTGTTGCTATTTCAACACCGTTTTAAGGGCCACCGACCCATGCCGGGATTTGAACCTGCGAACTCGGACTCAGAAGGACAGCGACTCAACCAACTGAGCCACATGAAAAGGAGGCGTTTTTTATTATTGTTATAAATAGATGCGGTCTAGCTCGAGCGGTCGAGGAGAGAGGTCGTGTAGAGTAGTGCGTGCGGTGAACATGGTTGGCATCGAGCAATACGGGGCCGCTATTGGCAAATGGCAGGCTAAGCGGAAGAAGGAGAACAAGAATGGATTGGTGATAAGTAAGGACGGATTAAAAATGGGTGAAGCGGTGCTGGTAGTGGCAGTGATAGCGGTGCTACTGGTTATTGGGGGCTGGGGGTGGAATTAAACCCAGGCCCAAATACCAGTGGAAAATATAATACAGAGGATTTGGCCGCACTCAGGGTGGTTGTGAGTGAAGTCATGCAAGAGAAATGCCAGTGGGAGAAAGTGCAGGAAATAAAGGACATGATGGAGGAGCAGAGAAAGGAGATAGGCAACATGAAGAAATGGCTGGAAACGAGGACGGAGGAATCAAGCAGAAGAGTTGATAATAATGAGAAAGAAATCGAGTTATTGAGAGGGGAAGTGAAATATTTGAAAGAGGAGATGATGAGGATGAAGAAAGAAGGGGAGGAGTACAAGCAGGAGAGATGGAAGAAAGCCATATTTATATATGGAGTTGAGGAAGATGTGAGGGAGGACAAGATGGAACTGATAGACAAGGTGATCGAAGTTATACGTGATACAATGAAGATAAATTTCAGTAGTATTGACATAGACGATGTAGAGAGAATCGGTAAAACTAAAGGTCGGAGGCCAATTAGGGTAAAATTTTTATCTACCCTAATGGCAGAAATTGTGTTAGGTAAGAGTAAGAATTTACAGGGACAGAAAATAAGGATGAAAAGAGACATGGGAAGAGAAGGAAGTGAAAATATGAGGATCTTGAATAGGCACCTATGGAGAGCGAGGAACCAGGGGCTAAAGGCCCGAATAAGAGGTCTGAGGTTGGAGGTGACAAACGGGCGATGGGTTAGAGTACATTCAGTGACGAAGCTAAAGGAGATGGACGAAAACGAGAGGATTGAGGGTGGTGAGATGACAAGGCAAGATGGGAAGAAGAAAGAAGAAAAGAAGAGGAGGAGAGACGTGGCAGGAGAGGAGAGCATCTCAGAAGAGAATGGGCAGTGCAGCCGGGAGACAGAAGATCAAGATAGTGAAGTGGACGGTGGCAGTGAGCAGTAAGAAACTGGGAGAGTAGAGTGTAGTGCTGCAGTGAGCAAGAAAGGACAAGGGAAGGTGGATTCAGAAGTCCAAAATAGTGAGGAGGTGAGTGGGGGTGAGCAGCAAGAATCGGTGAGAGCGGAGTGTAGTGGTGTAGTGAACAAGAAAGGACAAGAGGAGACAGATCGACAGGAAGGTAAAAAAATTATGAGTAAAGTCAGAAGTAGGAGCTTAAAAGACATATGGGGAAAAGTACGTAAAGTGATGGAAGATACAGAAGGTATGGAACGGTATAGGTGGGTTAAGGAAGGAGGAATGGAGATGAGGGATGAGAGGACGATAACTACTAGAAGTAAGAATAGAGGGGGAGACCTAGAAGGGAGGGAGGGAAAGTTATAACTATATTGGAAAATAGGATGTGTGAATATTGAGGGACTAAGGAACAAATTAGGAAACGGGAAGTAGTTGAAAGTTTTGATGTTGTGGCACTCTTGGAGACGTGGCTGGAAACAGGGAGGGAGATTTCATGGAAGGGGTTTGTGATAAAATATAAATATACAAGAAAAGAGAGGAATAAGGGACGAGCACCAGGAGGGATGATAGTTCTAATTAGGGAAGAAATTAGTGAAAGAGTAGAGGATATAGAGACCGATATGTTGGAAACCATATGGTTGAGATTGAATATGGGAGGGGGTGAGGGAAGGAGGAAGAAAATAAATCTAGCTTTTGTTTACTGCCATCCTAGTAATTCAGCATATGCAAATAAATATTTTTTTGAAGAGTTATTGGTAGATATTGGTAGGATAAGGGGAATGTTTCCAGGTGAAGAGGATATGTTGTTATTCGGGGATTGGAACGCGAGAATAGGGGAACAGAGCCCAGTATATAATAGGGAGGATGGTATGTGTTTGTTGGAAAGTAGGAGTGAGGACAAAATTACAAATAGTTATGGAGAGAAGCTCCTAGAGATGTATGCTGTGGGAAATTTGTATATTCTGAATGGGTGGATAGAGTGTGGTGACAGGACGGGGAAATTGACATATGTTACTGAGAAGGGTGGTAGTGTGATAGATATGGTTTTAAGTTCGGAAGGTATGATTGAGGAGGTTGTAAGAATGGAAATAAGAGACTGGATTGAATCACACCATTTCCCGGTGAGGGTTATGCTGAAAAGGGGGAAAGAGAAGTGTACAATGAAGGAAGATGAGACAAATGATAAACGAGGGAGTGGTGATAATAAGTATAAATGGACAGAGAAGATGGGCCGGGATTGGAATAGGGTAGTAAAAGAGGAGCTACAACTTCTGAAATATGGGTGGGAAGAGGCGTTAGAAGAGAATAATACTGATAAAACCTTGGAATTGCTGCTATATCCAATAAAGATAATAGCGCAGAAGGCGAAAGCTAGAAAGGGGAATAAGAAAGAGGGAGAGGAATGGTTTAATAGGGAGTGTGAAGGAATGCCGAGGAAGGTGATGGACACGTTAGGAGAATATAGAAGGAAAGGTGGGAGCCAAGAAAGGGGGTTTTTCTGTAGATTGAGGAAGGAGTATAAAAAGAAAATTTGTGAGACAAAAAAGACGTGGTTAGAGGAACAAATGGAAGCCATAAATAATGACTGCAAGACAAATAATTTAGAGTTTGGGACAAGATTAATAAAATTATTAAGGGTGAAAGGAATGTAGAGAAAACGAGTATTGAGGAAGTGCAATGGGTCAGACACTTTGATGAATTACTAGGGAAAAAGGGGGATGAAAGATGGAGAGGTTCGGGAGAAGAAGTAATTTGGAGGAATAGGAGAGTGGCAATTTATGACCTGGATAAAGAAATCACAAGGGAAGAAATCCTGAGAGTGATAAGCAGAGCCAGAGGGAAGTAGGCCGGGGGGTGTAATGGTATAAATAACAAGTTTTGGAAGGAAATTAGCAAAAATGAGATAATGATAGAGGGCATGGTTAAACTATTCAATGAGATATTTGAGGGAGGTAATTACCCTAAGGAATGGGAAACAGGAATTATATGCCCTATATACAAGGGGAAGGGTAGTAGGAACAATGTGAACGGTTATAGAGGTATATCTCTGTTGGATTCTTTGAGTAAAATATATACTGGGGTGTTAGCGAACAGAATAAGCGGGTGGGCGGAAGAAAATGAAATTTTGACAGATTACCAAGGGGGATTTAGGACAAAGAAAAGAACAGTGGATAATATAATGATAGTAAAGACTATTCTAGAAAAGTATAAGAATATGGCTAGAAGTACGGTTTATGTAACAGCAATAGATTTTGAGAAAGCTTTTGACAAGGTGAATAGAGAGGCCCTATTAGAGAAATTAGGCCGGCTAGGGATTTCGGAGAAGATGTTGAGGGCAGTGGAAGGAATATATATGGTTGTCAGGTTTTGAGTAAAATTGGGAGAAGAGAGACTGAGTGGACCCTTAGAGTCCAAGGTGGGTTTAAAACAAGGATGCAAGTTATCGCCAATAGTGTTTATTTTATTTATCAACGATATTCTAGAGGGGATTGGGGCAGAAAATTGGGCTGTGCCGGTGATTAATGGTTTAGAGGTACCAGGACTGATATTTGCGGATGATGTGTTATTGATGACGATAACTTCAGGGGCGATGAATAGGGCCTTAGAGTCAGTGACGCTATTTGCGAGGAAATGGGGGTTGAGAATTAATGGAAATAAGTCTAAAATATTAGTAGTCCAGGTGGACAAAAGAAGAAAGATAGAAGGTAATTGGGTAATTCAGGGAGAAAGACTGGAACAGGTAAGGAAGTTGGAATATCTAGGAGTTATTTTTAATGATAAAGGAACGTGGAATGACCAGATCAAAAGGGTGAAATATAGAGGATTGGCAGCCTTAGCCTCAGTCAGAAATTTGCTAGCCAAATACCCGGGGATCAGTTATAAAACACTGAGGCTAGTGTTGAGGTCGGTAATTTTTTGGAGGGTATTATACGGCGCAGAAGTTTGGGGGCTGGATGAGAAAAGAGAGGAACTAAGAAGGATTGTTAGTAGTTTTGCTAAGTTAGTAATGGGCTTACCGAGGTGTACAGCAAATGTAGGGGCGGAATTAATGTGTGGGGAGGATTTGGAATCAGAGGGTATGAAAAGATTAGTTAGATACTGGATGAATTTAAAAAGACAGGAAGGTGGGAGGGTATTACAGGCAGCGTATGAACAGCAATGTAAGAGCATGTATAGGGGTGGATGGTTAGAAAAAATAAAGGGATATTTGGAGAGGAGAGGATTAGGACACCTGTGGGGGGAGGTTTGGTCGAAGACAGAAGTGAGAGGGATGAAGATACTGGAAAGGAGAATTAGAGATATCCATAGGCAGAAATTATTGGGGGAAAGCAGACTAAGAAACTCGCTGACTGTTTTGACGAAAATAGAGGAGATAGCAGGGTTGAATATTAGATACGTTGATAGGTCAAAACGGTATGGGATGATGTGGTGGCTTTTAGGTTTGCAAAGGAATACAGGGTGGCTACAGGGGTGGGATAAGACAAGGTCTGTACTTTGCGGAGATGTGAATGATGATTTTCACTTGCTAAGAGACTGTGAGGTAACGAGGGAGATAAGACATGGATTATTGAGTGCCGAGCATCGGGAAATATTGGGAAGAGGGGATGAGAATGCAATCCTGAGATGGATTATTAAACAATGGGAAAAAGGGGGTGAATTGAACAGGTATTTATGTGCGACAAAAAAGGCCTGCGAGAGTAAAATGAAGGAGAGTGAGTTAGAGGGTGGGCAGGGGAATAGGGGGGTGGAATAGTTATGTATATAAGGGAAGGGGATAGTATGATAAAATTCTAATGGATTAGAGAATATAGGGATCGAGTACTTAGTTATGTGGAGTTGGGTAATGATACGGGATTGCATGGTCTGTTTGTTTTAAAGTTGGCTGGAATGCAAGTGCTGAAATGCTGAGTGTTGTTGTTTGATTTATTGATTAGGTGTAGGTCAGGAACAATAATGTGACGCAAGTACAGAGCACAATAAGGACACAGGATGAGCATGTTTGAACATTGAGTGAGTGACTGCTACAGCTAATGACTGCTAGAAGAATACTATATTATTCTTATTATTATTATTATTCTTTATTATTTATTATACTCTGCATGTGAACATGTATAGGGGCGAAGTCGCCTGTTATGTTCAATAAATGTATGTATATAAATAGATGCAGTTAGTATTTTTACAAATATTTTATGAGGAGCGTTTATTAAGGCGTACGTGTTCCAACTGTCCTAAATGCACGAGGGCGGACAGAAGAACTAGCTGTAAGCTAAAGAGCTTGCAGGGGTTTCATTTCCTTCTCCGTTCACTTTTCCAAACCAAACTCCATGGCGTAATAGCCCCGAAGGGTCATCGCCTACCTAGCGACCGCTGTTCAGCCAGGAGGCGTGCAGATTACGATGTGTCGTGTGCTCAGCACGACGAATCCTCCCCGCCGTTATTCTTGGCTTTCTAGACCGGGGCCGCCATCTCACTGTCAGAAAGCTTCTCAATTATAAACACGTGGGATGAGTGTAGCTCGAACCAGCCCTCAGATCCAGGTAAAAATCCCTGACCTGGCCGGGAATCGAACCCGGGGCCTCCGGTACGAGGCAGGCACGCTACCTCTACACGGCGGGGCCAGCTGGTTACTTTTAGGTCTCCTTATTTTAGAATTTGACTTAAGGCATCGTGCATTCGATTCCCTGCACTGACATAGTTAAGAAAGACATGGGATGGGGGAAGATACAGCCTTGTTTTTAGGTGCAGTAGAGATGGCCTTGTCTCTCCCGTAATCGAAATATCTACGACCTGGAAAGTAGTCACCTTCATGGGGTGTAGTACCAAAGTGGTTCCTTTTTATAAGAAGACAAATTAAGTGATGGTTCTACTTCCTCACAAACGAAGAACGATATTACCAATTTTACGAACAATTTCAATAATGCAGCCGATTTATGTTAAGAGTACAGAAGCAATGATTGTACATGGTAACAATCAAAACCATCAATATCTACTGAAGATCCGTCACCGCACTCGGTAGGACCGACTTTCTTTTCATATCCACCGGGTGAGTTGGCCGTGCGGTTGTGGGCGCACAGCTGTGTGCTTGCATCCGGGAGATTGTGGGTTCAAACCCCACTGTCGGCAGCCATAAAGATGGTTTTCTGTAGTTTCTCATTTTCACACCAGGCAAATGCAGGGGCTGTACCTTAATTAAGGTCACGGCAGCTTCCTTCCCACTCTTAGCCCTTTCCTTTCCCATCGTCACCACCATAAGACCTACGGTGCGATGTAAAGCAAATTCTAAATAAAAATTAAGATATCTTTTCACAACTCCTTCCAAGGAAAAGTTGTATCCAGGCTAGTGGCCTGAAATTATTTTGTGGGTACGCCACTGCACCCACTCACCATTTAAGATACCGGTACAAGGTAAGCCCGAAAAATGGTTGGATACTCAAAATACACCACCATAAATGATGCGGTAATGGCTCAAAATTATAAAGAAAGGTAAGGGACGGGATATAGTGTTTCAAGTAGAATCCGTATCAATAGAACGTGACTTCCCGTTTTAAAAAAAATAGTTCATGCATCGACAGCGATTCAAGCCTGATGAGAAGATAAAATCATTGGAATTGAGTTATCACGCCTGCTAATTACAAAATAGTTACCCGTACTTTTGATGGTGCCATTTGAGGTTCCAGTCAGTTCCCGGGCATTTGACAAAATATATAGGCCTACCTATCGAACTTCGGCACGCATCCGCGATTGTCTTGCTACTGTTAGAATTTAAAAAATCACTTTTTCATAACTTACCGAGGATGCACATAGTTTTGGCTTCTCAGTGAAAAGACAGCCCCTCTTCAAAAAAAGTTACTTATATGGCAAAAAATGAGGAACTAAGTGCAGCTCACAATCCTGTCACAGTCTTCCCAACGCTGCAACTTAAACACAGCACTTATATGGCAAAAAATGAGGAACTAAGTGCAGCTCACAATCCTGTCACAGTCTTCCCAACGCTGCAACTTAAACACAGCACGTCTCTCAACCACGGTACAACCCGAGGATCCCAGGACATTGTTGTTTCCGGGAACCGATGAAAATAGTAGGAATGAATTATTTTGCCATTCATGATCCACCCACGTAGCTGAATATGTTATTGCTTGACACGATGTTATAAGCCCCCGTTATCTTGGTGATCACGTTCCGGCCCCCTACTGAGTAATCCCTTGCTGATTGCCCCTTTCCTCATGTCTTGACATTATTTTGTCAACATACGGTTACATTCCCAATACTGAGGCCTCTACAGGGAAATATCCCATCGCATCAAAATCCTAAGTGTTTTCCTTCCATTCAAGCAGTATAAATATGGAGAATTATGTATGGACCTCTTGAGCCTTACTAGTAGATTCTTCGTCGCTACGTTAATTTAACATTTCGGCGTAAGTTTTTAAGTTGTTCGTACCGTACGTAAAACACCGGCTGATCCTCGCTCTAGTTTCAGGAAACATTTGAGGGGGGGGGGGCGGCCCACCTGGGTCAGTGTTATTGTTAACAGGATCAGATAATATTTCAACTACTCTAATTCTCTGAGTTCTGTTTTCTAGAAATTTAGGCACCCATTCAACCATTTTTCCGTTTAGGCCAATAGCCCTCATATTCGTCAGCAGTCTTCCCTCACCTACCCTATCACCATCAATCAATCAATCAATCAATCAATCAATCAATCAATCAATCAATCAATCAATCAATCAATCAAACAATCAATCAATCAATTTACTGAAGGTATATATTTCGCCTGAAAATCTTCATTTAACACAATTCGCTTCGACCAACATAAGTAGACACCATCCACAACTTATATTTTCCAGTTCTCGTATCAATAATCCTAGTGTGGATCCCATACACTAGAACTGTTCAAATTTAACAGAGTATGCACAATCGAATCTGAATTAGGCCTACACGGTGTTAAAGAACATGGAAAATAGTAGTAATGAATTATTTTGCTATTCACGATCCACCCACGTAGCTGAATATGTTATTGCTTGATGTTTAAAGGGGCCTAACATCTAGGTCATCGGCCCCAAATATGTTATTTTCTCTCTTTCTCTCTCTCTCTCTCTAGCGCCGGACGGTCTAAATGAGATTCAGAGGGCTGCACGCAGATGTTAATGATGCCCGTCAACCATGTTATGATGCTACACTACTGAGAACATACATAGTCCTTCTCTTACCAATATGTCATTACTATTACGAAACGTCAGCCGATGTATGTAGCTCCAAGGTGTCGTATGAGTAGCGCTGGCTAAAAGTTGCGCCGTGTTAAAATCAGTAAAACTTGCAGCGTAGTCATTAATCATTCTGGGAACTAGAGGTCTTGTTTGGTAATTCCACAGGGAATGAAACAACGCTGACAGAATGAACATTTGCGATGGAAAACTGTAAATTTCACTTATTGTTAAGATTAAAAAAGCTTCTTCATGACGCTGATGGAACGTAGGCTTCCCATCACTGTTCCGGGTGGTAAATCTACGATCACTTTAGATAGCGTTTATGCTGGACAAAGCTGGCGTTCAAAATATTATATATGATTTCTTCATATTTATATCAGCATCACTGTTTGAAACAATTTCATTCGTCGTTTATTAATCATTTATACCCAGGGGAATGTGACAGGCCTCGCCAGGGCACACAATGTCCTTTCTTTGGCAGTAGCTATGGTTCATTCTTGAGCCCTATCACTTCATAAGGGGTGCATGTCGGGGAAACGTAGGGTGAGACAGTTTTTTTCTGTTTTCACTGGTCATTCTTTATCCAACAAATTCACTTCATTTCATTTGCCATCCATTAATCTTTGTCCGCAAAAGCACGTCAGATCTCGCATTCGGCAGTATTTTCTTCCTTTAGCGGCATTTCATTTTTCATTCATTCTATTCCTGACCCTGTCAGTTAGCTACAAACAGACTGTGGATATTCTTCATAAGACTGAAAGACTGATTCCATGTTTCCACACTTGGTTTGTAAATTAAGTCAAACTACGTAGTTATAGACATTTCACCCACTGATATAAATACGATGCAGGCTTTCTAAATGTACAAGAAACCAACATTGATAGAGTGAATACCGAGCTCGATAGCTGCAGTCGCTTAAGTGCGGCCAGTATCCAGTATTCGGGAGATAGTAGGTTCGAACCCCACTGTCGGCAGCACTGAAGATGGTTTTCCGTGATTTCCCATTTTCACACCAGGAAAATGCTGGGGCTGTACCTTAAGGCCACGGCCGCTTCCTTCCCACTCCTAGCCCTTTCCTGTCCCATGGTCGCCGTAAGACCTATCTGTGCCGGTGCGACGTAAAACAACTAGCAAAAAAAATAGAGTGAATAATATTTTTTATATATTTATTTCAAAATCTCAGTACTACAGATATTCACAGACATTCCTTGAACTTGTAAATAACCCCCTGCGGTGCAGCGCAGGTAGCAGATGCTTAAGGCAGCTGTCAAACCACTTCTACTCCCGGCGGGGAATCTCCACGGCGCAACTTTTACTCGGCGCAACTCATACAGAACCAGCTCCAAGACTGTTCTCTGATGGCGAGCAGCCGCCACTGACTCATTCCCAACAGGACTAGGACGCTCCACCGATCGAAAGTCCTATGAACGACATTCCGCACGCTGACTGCTGTTATCCTGAGCTAAGTAAGATAAGTACCGTACGACTATCTCGCTGCTCAACGTAAATGCTGGGAAAGCTGCGCTACACAGTTATCAATCCCAGGCACGATAAACGATGCTTATACTAACTACCACAATCTCCTTACGAGGGGGAAAGGGTCGTGATTAGTTCAGTGAGATGCTGGTTTTCCATTCGGGTGGCCGAGGTTCGAATACCAGTGAATCTCGAGTTAGAATTTCACGTGGCTTCGGGCCGAATATCCGGCCTTAATCCCTTGATCTAAATAAAAAATGAGTCAGAGTGGCCTCAGTAATCCTAGCGACAGAGACAAGCTGAAGATTTATTTTTATTTTTACCATAACCCCTTATAACTGATTTTCTACAAGTACTGATGACCTCAAGAGTATAGAGCCCTTTCATAATGAACCACTCCTCAGCTAATGATTGTGACAGAATCGCTTAAATTATTTCTCAAGTATAGTTCGAAAAGGAATGATAAAAGTGACTACCTAAGCGATACGGTCCGTCAGGAGGTACCATATCAAATCACGTTCCCATACGCCTATAGCGATACCAAGTTGAAGTGGCCAACTACGCATTTTCTTTTATCACTAGCTCTTCGCGAATGTCAAAGTCAGCAGAAACGAAGACAGATACACATTGTAAAAAGAGGTGTGAACGGGTAGATGTAACCATAAGGAAATTGTAACTTATAGGAATGTTAACAAATAAAACACCGAGCTCGATAGCTGCAGTCGCTTAAGTGCGGCCAGTATCCAGTATTCGGGAGATAGTAGGTTCGAACCCCACTCTCGGCAGCCCTGAAGATGGTTTTCCGTGGTTTCCCATTTTCACACCAGGCAAATGCTGGGGCTGTACCTTAATTATGGCCACGGCCGCTTCCTTCCCAGTACTAGCCCTTTCCTGTCCCATCGTCGCCATAAGACATATCTGTGTCGGTGCGACGTAAAGCCAACAGCAAAAAAAAACAAAACAATAAAACTGAAATCCATTTTTACACCCATCAGTAATATCTGGATTGAAATGCATCCTTACGTGAAAAGTTAAAAAAAAATCAAAATAGTCGTCGCGCAAGACACTGGTGTGTGATGATCAAGTCAACCTGGTGGAGAAAGAGATGCCCAACAGAAGGGGAAGTGCGTATACAATTCTACAACGATGAATTCCATAAATATCTGTAAAAGACCTGAAAGAAATTCTTCGTAAAATACCGTGTTCTATGTTTAGCTTTCGCGATCACAGTTCAGCATATGGAAATAAAAATATAGTCTGCCTCATCTCCCTCAATGTTCGCAGCAGACCTGCAGAAACTTGCGTAATAAACCGGTGAAGTATATGATGAATGTATGTCCAATCCTTGCCCAGTTTCTCTGTGGAGTCGGGTATGAAGTGAGATGAAACTTCGTAGCGAGTTTCTACTACCGGATGCTCTCCCTGACGTCAACCTCATCAGAGTAGTTAATGAGATGAAATGAATGACGTGATATACCTATATTAGTAGGAAGGGAGACGGGGAAACAGCACCGGCACACAGCCTATTCCTGTCGAATAGAACCAAGGGCTCTGGCAAAAGCTTTACGTCGCCATCCGACAGACGAATCACCACCAACAGCGTAATAATGAGCTCACTGCATATGAACACTGAGCAGAGGTTTGTAATTGAATCCAGACTTTTGGCACACAATCTAGTGATTAGAAATTGTATACCACCACCTCTCCTACCCTGCCAGCCAACATTCTGATGGTAACTTTTTCACCAACGGGCCTCGAACCGGCTAACCATCGTGTCAGAGCATACAGACTTGACACCTTAACGATCATTGCCACCAGGCGAGCTACATCCGGTTGTGAATAGTTTATACTAATTCTAGCAGTGCGACATCGCAGCCGGGATAGTAAGAATGGTCTACTCTCACCAGGTGAAGGATGATTATCTATTTCATTTCCTCTTAAAAGAATTATCACCGGGCGAGTTGGTCGTGCGGTTAGGAGCGCGCAGCTGTGAGCTCGCATCCCGGAGATAGTGGGTTCGAACTCCACTGTCGGCAGCCCTGAAAATGGTTTTCCGTGGTTTCCCATTTTCACACCAGGCAAATGCTGGGGCTGTACCTTAATTAAGGCCACGGCCGCTTCCTTTCCATTCCTAGGCCTTTCCTGTACCATCGTCGCCATAAGACCTATCTGTGTCGGTGCGACGTAAAGCAACTAGCAAAAAGAAAAAAAAAGATCACCCTCACTTCTCTCACTAGGTGGCAAGTGCCTTTAATCACGCGCGCTCTCTTCCTCATGGACAAGCTGCTGGGACTCGGACCTACTCTTTACTCAGTACATTTCACTATCCGCAACCTCGGCACTCGGTGGGGTAGAATGGTTAGCTCTACGCCCGGCCGCCTTTGCCCCCAGGAATTAACCTGATACTAATTTTTGGTGTAGGCCGAGTGAACTTCCCGTGTGCACCTCTGAAAGTAGAAATCTCGTTTCTCAAATTTTCGACGTCCTGACGGGAAATCGAACGCACGTCCTTCTGGGTGAACTGAACACCGCCTTTACCGCCTCGGCCAGGCAGCCCCTTCCATTCCAGTAATCTTTATATATATGCGCATTCAATATCCCACCTCAGATCTATCAGATTATAAATATGAAAGTGTGTTTAATATTTGTTTTCATTGTGTTTGTTAACAAGGGACTGATAATCACGCTGTTTCTCCCTCTGATTAGTGTTGAGAGGATGGTTGCTCAGCTGTACTTCCTCCTAAAATAAAATCACCACCACCATCCTGCTCTATACGCACTTGGAATAGTTCTGACTCATCATGGTGCCCATCCTAACGCGATTAAAAATAATGTCAAACTTCGTTCAAGTGAACCGAAACTTGAAACGAGGTACCCTCCTTACACTTTCCTGGAATACGATGAAAACAAGACGCAAAATTGCAATGTGCATTGTTCGGGCCGGGAATTGAAGTATGGATCTCTCAAAGGCAAGTATACCGAGCACATGATCTATGGCAGCATAATAATTCGGAAAAGGAGAAAATCCTACGAGCTCAGCGATCATAAGCTGTTTTACTAACAAGAATATACTGTATATATAGCACACATTCCAAGGCATTTACCAAGAAGAACTCAATTACAAGTTATCAATATTGATCTTAGATAATGAGTGGCACTTATCACACAATAAATAGTAAATTCGAACGCTCACATTATCTGTCAATTACTAAAGGGCGATTTATTTCTCACCTAATTTCCTTTAAGAAGGTAACTGAAGATCGGAAATTGATTGATGAGGTCTAATACTACAATACTGATAACGAAGTAATCTATGCGAGTAGCCTGTTACACCACACAAGATACAAAGCATCAGCCTAACTATAATACCGATTTCCAAAGTAACTCCAGCAATGGAATGAAGATAATATATCTGCAACAGTTCCCACGTATAAAAGAGAGTTCACGCTACGTCGTGTTATGTACAATCGCGACCACAAGAATTCCGGGTGAAAAAGGAAACAGGTAACGTTTGGACGAAAATTTTGACCAACCCTGAGGGTGAAGCAGAAGTAACGTAACATGTGTTCGTCGTCCACGAGGTGTGGCCTGTCCCATTACGCAGAGGTCACTCCCAACACTATTTTCTCCGGAACTGATTAAGATGTTTCTATGGTTAAATATTCTGGCTATACTGGCTTCTCCTAATCAAGGAAAGCAATTAATAAACTGTAATTTTGAAAAAATGTGCACGATGTAACCCCGCCCCAATACTGTACGTGTGGCATTTAATTGTTTGATCAGCGCTGACAATAACTCTATATGAACGGTTTTCTAAACACCCTTGCTATTAACAATGTAATGAAGAACCATTATTTCCCTATTTCCGTATTTTCCGTATTTGTTTCCTCCAATCATTTGAACTGCTAGAGAATTGTTATTTTATGAAAAACTAGTGCACTGTTTAAGATTATACAAATAGAAAGAGTTAATGAGTATTGAATTTTCACGACCGCATTGTAATCGAAACAGACTTTCAACGTATTAGGTCGTACTACATGTACGTAATACGACCTAATACGTTGAAAGTCTGTTTAGAAAGAGTTAATTTTATTTATTTACATTTTTCTTACAAAATGCACTCCCTTGTTTCTTTTAAGGCATTTTACTGTGATGATATGAGAATATTTTATTTTTATTATTACCTAACATTATTTTTTTGGATTGTGAGTAATAGCCTTCATTTACATGTCTTTTAAATGTAAGCACTGTTTCTGTCTTGTATTTTTATGTCATTTTATCCCAGTTAATTTCTATCCCATTTCTCATAATTATATTAAGAAAAACGAATGGTATAATATTTCAGTAAATGGGTAGGCCCTAAATCTTTATATGAAAGTTAACTTCTTTCATCTTAATTTCTTGCTTTCAAATTTGATAGACGTGAATATTTTAGTGCATAGTATATTAATTCTTCTTTTGAGAGTGTCTGCAAGAGTATTAGTTTAATTTTTAATAGGGCCAATACTTAAGTTCTCGAGTGTACAATGAGTATAAATATACAATTCACAGATGTCTAGTACAGAGCTGAAATGACAGAGAACGACCTGGGAAAATACAGTGACTGTAAATGGCTCAAGTTTCTCCTTTCTATAATGATATACTACAGGCCTACTTCCACGTGAAAAAACGGCAGCCTCACATTTCGTTCCCAGTGATAAAACTTTCGCAGAAAAGAAAAGATAGTTATTAGATTTTTAAGAGCCTTCAAATTTCGTACGAGAAACACTTCCTTAATATAAACGAATCTAGAAGTTCCCTAGGAACTAGGAATGACATGATCAATAATTCCACGTACAATAAGAAAATTATTTAATTTACTGATATATATATATATATATGGATCTTGAGTTTTCTTCTCTTTGGGAGTTGTTCTGAAACCACATAATCTGCAACAGTGCATCCCAATAATCCAACCAACCTTCAGACTGATGATTAACAGAAAAAGCACACAAACGAAACTTTACAATGAAAAAAGTGACCCCTGTTTTGCCTAGAATGTACGAATTTGGACCTCGTTGAACAATGCAAAGTGTTCGCTAGTGTGCGAGGTTTGGAAGTTTCTAAGTCAACATTGATGACATGTTTGGAGAGGTAATTATCTGACTTGTTCATTGAATATACAGTAACTGAGTTCGTAAACACCAATGGAGTGAGTGTTTTTGTTTCCATCAAATCACCGACGACTAGACTGTGCAACAGTACACAGGATCTACGAAATTGTTCATCCCCCACCCCCCTTTTTTTTTCTTCACACGAATCAATGAGCTGAACGTTACCCATGGTTTTGTACAAAATGGAATCACTGTCTATCGATAATGGCTAGAACAGTGTAAATACGATACCAGTAGTTCTTTTTCTGGAGTTGAAAATTGCGATGAAAAAATGACAATCTATATTATTAAGTTATCTTGCTCAAACAATTAAAATCAATGGCCTGTACTATGCAGATCTTATTGCGGTCACGGACGATTCAGATTATTCAACATGGCAGTCACTTAAGAGCACGCAAGGACAACAATTTTCCAATGTGCCCAGTGTCCATCTGATAACGTTCCTGTACACAGGGTCGTACCGAGCGGGTGGCGAGATTGGCCCCCGCCTAGGGCGCATGCACATAGGGGGCGCAAGAAATGACCTTAAAACATGAAAGAAACAAGATTTAAAAGACTGATACGATCTGCTGTGTAAATAAAAAAATTAAAAGAATAAGCCTTCTGTGGCTGATTAAATATTACGGGAGTTGTTAGTTGATGTGATGTGATGTGTCTATAGATAGCTAGTACCTACCTACACTTCGTCCTGCTTGCGGGCTGACTTCAACGATCACGAATTCCCAGTCTCCGAGCAAGAAGAATTAACCAAACGTGGTTAATATCCCTGGCCTATCCTTGAAACGAACCCGGGGACCTAGGACAGTACGCTGATCACTCATCATTGGAGTCGGACTTTCAAATACTTCATTTTCTAAACTTGATATGAGTTCAAATAACCGATTGCTTTTTGGTAACAATATTCAGTTGTTAGTCTCAAATTTTTCAGAGTCCTGCAAGACTTCATCCGTGGTGGTCACTAAAAAGTTCATCATTTTGAATTTTCCTAAGAATAGGTGAGTTTGTAAAACCGTTACCTGGGTCAGTCGATTAACAAAAGGCAAATCTCTGACTCAAAAACACGAAAATAAATGGTCGGAAATAGAACCTCTAGCATAAGGAAAACACGACAGACGCATTACAGATTTAGAGCCAGAGAAATTGGAGGAAAAATACAAGAGATGTGGGAAATCTATTTCCTAGCATACACATGACATCTTTGCCGGAAATAAAATGGAGAAAGGGAGCGAAGTTAGTAGTCTAAAATCGTTATCGGACATCACAAATCTCGCTATTGTATCATTCTGAGTGTCCGTTAACTTGTTAATTGTTAACAGTGTTACAGTTTGATCGTGATTCGTGATCTCGCGAGTCGCCTCTAAGTTTTATGGAAATGTATTGTTGCGAATACAGCCGTCTTATTACCGTAATTTATTTCAGGACGACCCAATAAACACACACACACACACACACACACACACACACACACACACACACACACACACACACACACACACACACACACACACACACACACACACACACAGAGAGAGAGAGAGAGAGAGAGAGAGTGTGTGTTAAGGCAGTACATAGACTTCTGTTCCATACGCCGTCTTCAGTCCAGTTATTTATTTCGAGATTTTGACGTAACAACAATCGCTACTCCTCGTTCAGTTCAGACTACGATGGGACACTAGCGACAGCCAACACTTCTGTCACCCTCAGCCCAGCCACCGAACCCCAACACAGAGTCTCAAACTGACTCCACCTCTGTGTCCAACACTGACCCCGAGTTAGCCTAGCTAGCCTCCCTTTTTATAGCTCGGGTGATATGTACCAGAATATTCACGATGTGGCTAAAGACGGAACATTCACAATGCATCTCCCAGAAACTCAGAGGTAAATCAGTCGACCAGAAAGTACCGAAAGGGGCTAAAACGGCGCTGGCACGTAACAGTATTTTAAACCATATAAATTGCGATAATGAACATTATAATTTATTCCCGTGAATTGCATACCGTCGTTTATTGGAGTGTGGGAATGAACTTGATCTCAAACTGATTGTATGCAACAATATAAATATTTAAGTAAACGTTAGGAAATAGTTAAATTTGCTCCATAACAATATTTATACACTAGCTGTAGTATCCGTCGTTGACGGGACAATTACTGAGCATCTGCATGCTTACTTTTTGTCCACTCATCATTTTGCTCCCCAGATTCTGAGGCACATGAATGCCTCTTCCTGTCAGCGACTTCTTGTGACGTACTCGCTCCTTGCTCTCTGTGGCCCTTTGCAACTTTATAATGTTTTGTATCATTGCTAAACTTGATTTCATATCTTCCTTCCTGTTAAAAAAGCCAACTATCGGGTTAATTTTCAAGAAATACTGATTGATGTACAAAGCCTTTAAAACGTTGCCGGAACGATCTCCATACCAACTCTCTTTAACCTTCCACACGACTGCCATTGCTATCTCCCTTATTGTTGGCTGTATAGGAAAAAGGTCACTATCACTATCACTATCAGCCAAATTCAATCGTTTTTACGATGTGGCCTCTTTAAGTCCGAAGCAAGGTAGGTTTTCATGAGGTCTCTCCATCTGGGACGGTCTTGAGCGATGTTCTGCCAATTGATCCCAATAATCTTCCGGATGTCTTTATCCCATCTGTCCGGTGGTCTTCCCCTTGGTCTGAGATGATCTTTCGGACACCACTCAAGCACAAGCTTTGTCCACCTACCATCAGTTCTCCGGGCAACATGGCCTGCCCACTGCCATTTTAGAGTAAATACCCTTTCTAAAATGTCACTGACCTTTGTGACTGACCTGATGTAATCTGCTCTCTTCCTGTCTTTCTTCGTCAAGCCCAGCATGAACCGTTCCATAGCTCTTTGGGTTGTTCTGAGTTTTTGCTTAACAAACTCGCTCAAAGTCCAGGTTTCACAACCGTAAGTCAGTACGGGGAGAACACTCTGGTCAAAGACTATCTTCTTTAGGTGGGGTGGCATGTTGGATTTGAAGACTGAAGAATTTCTTCCGTAGGCTTGCCATCCTAGTTTGATACGTCGGAAGATTTCCGGTCTTAAAAGGTATAAAACAAAAAATGCCATGAATTATTTTCTTGAAAAACCAACCGTAAGAGTGATACATCGACTTTTATTCTTTATGTCCCTTCCGAAGCACCCCTCCTCTTGAATTTTCTGAAAAACTTATAGCTAAGATCAGACTCAACCTTATTCTCAACCGAAATACCGAGTTTCATTAAAATCCACCTAAACATTTTCTCGTGACGCTGTGACAGACACAGACACACATTAAACTGAACTCGATATAGGTCATTTCATTACAATAACGTCAGTATTCTTGCCAGAATACAATATTAAGAGACTGGATAGCAATGCTATCACATGAAATGCTCGATCACACGAAAAACGGTACAGTTTCTCACTTTTCACGAACAGTACTACTCTGGCGTTCTAACAATGCCAAGTTCCATAGTTGGAATCACTCCGCCACAGACACCGGTAAACACTGCTCTGCCATTTTCCGTTAAATATACACACTACCCATGCCTATCAGAGCCTCATAGCAGGGACCGAATAGCTGGAACATTGTGATACACCAGTGTGGAAGATAGGAAACTTAAAAGGGTCCACCTTTTCAATACAATAAATGTTATAGTTTATTTATAACATATATTTACACTTGGAACTAGTTTCGAAGCTGTTTGGCGTCATCTTCAGCCAAAATGTGGGAAATAGGCTAGCATGTAGACATTTATATTACACAAGGCGTTACATTAAACAATACACATCTTACGAGGAGATAAAAACAGGGACGAATATAGAAACAAATGAATCGTTGAAAAAGCAAAAGTTATACATATTAAAAATAACCTTAACCACACATCTTGCAGTGCGAAAATATTCGCCTTGAATGATTCCTGAATACAAAACGCACACGCACACACTTCTGAAGAGCCAGCAGGCAGGAAGAAGTAAGGTGAAACCTTAAGAGTTCTTCTGAGAAGAGTTCATCATTTTTCTATGTTCCGACTAACTAATGAAGTCTCCCTTGAGTTCCTGATAAACATACACAACAGGAAATTCTCCTTCACTCTCAAACAGCTATAAAGACGAACGGTAAATTGCATTTTAAATATTGTGCAGAGACGTGAAAGCATGATCTTGAACATGATATAACTTCTTCATTTAACCCATTTTTTTTACACAAGGTGTGACATTAAACAATACACATCTTACGAGGAGATAGAAACAGGGACGAATATAGAAACAAATGAATCGTTTAGAAAGCAAAAGTTATACATATTAAAAATAACCTTAACCACACATCTTGCAGTGCGAAAATATTTGCCTTGAATGATTCCTGAAAACAAAACGCATGCGCACACACTTCTGAAGAGCCAACAGGCAGGAAAAAGTAAGGTGAAACCTTAAGAGTTCTTCTGAGAAGAGGTCATCATTTTTTCTATGTTCCGACTAACTAATGAAGTCTCCTTTGAGTTCCTGATAAACATAGGGAGACTTCATTAGTTAGTCGGAACATAGAAAAAATGATGACCTCTTCTCAGAAGAACTCTTAAGGTTTCACCTTACTTTTTCCTGCCTGCCGGCTCTTCAGAAGTGTGTGCGCGTGCGTTTTGTATTCAGGAATCATTCAAGGCGAATATTTTCGCACTGCAAGATGTGTGGTTAAGGTTATTTTTAATATGTATAACTTTTGCTTTCTCAACGATTCATTTGTTTCTATATTCGTCCCTGTTTTTATCTCCTCGTAAGATGTGTATTGTTTAATGTAACGCCTTGTGTAATATAAATGTCTACATGCTAGCCTATTTCCCACATTTTGGCTGAAGATGACGCCAAACAGCATCGAAACTAGTTCCACGTGTAAATATATGTTATAAATAAACTATAACATTTATTGTATTGAAAAGGTGGACCCTTTTAAGTTTCCTATCTTCCATTCTCAGTTCAATACGGACAAAAATGAAATTCTTAGATTTAAATACACCAGTGTGTCATGTACCAGTAGTTATCAGAACATGTATGAACCAGATGAATGGCATGCTACAACAGAAAGTTTTTCTAACTCCCCAGATACTTCCCGCCAATATTCAGGCAGGCTGCTCTATCTGCACGCAACAGTAGTACCATCTATCGAAGATCTGTGGCAGCAGAAGGGACAGAGCATATTACAACAAACAATCGTCAATGTAATGCTACTGATGATAAATTTCATGGACTTTCGATATTGTAGGCCTTCTCATCTAGTTTACTTCCGACTGTGACATTATGGCATCCAATGTAAAGGGAGTCCTTCTTCCTCCTTCCATGACGTTCCTTCACAACCTTTTCTCATTTCGAGTCATCTTTACAATTTTCCTTGCCGATATGGGCTAATGAGAACACGGGTTTTCACCTGAAAACAATCATGATAAAAATATCACCATCACCAATTAAGACGACTGAACAATATTTCCATGTCAGCGATGCTCGGTGTTGACATGGACTAAGCAACAAAATTCTTAATTATGAATATCTCCGTTTTCATAGATAGTACGGTAAAATTGTATAACACACAAAAACAAACAAAATTGTATTCTTTACAACTTCTGATACGTAGTGTTTATCGATATGGCCACTAATAACATCGATATTTGAGAATTAGATTTTAGGCTTTCCCTGAACTACCATTTCACCCAGTGTGAATATATTTTTTCAACTTGCTTTACTTGCTTTACGTCGCACCGATAGAGATTAGGTCTTATGGCGACCACGGGATAGAAAAGGGTTAGGAGAGAGAAGAAAGCGACCGTGGCCTTAATTAAGGTACAGGCCCAAAACGTATTTATAGCCTAGACTGCAGTGCCTTATTTCCCGAACACCGATTTCCATTAAATTCTGTTCAGCCATTTTCTTGTGGTTCGGTGTTGATATGGATTAAGCAAGAAAAATCTTTCTCTTATCAGAGCCGGTACGGCAAAAATGTATAAAACCTAAGTGATCGTAAACCATATTATCTATAACTTTTGTTATGTAGTGCTTATCGATAGGACAAATAACAACATAGATATTTGAGAATTAAATTTACGGCCATCCTCTAAATTACCATTTCACCCAGAGTGGGTAAATAACATGATTTATAGCATAGATTGCAGTGCCTTATTTCCCGACTTTGCATACAGATCTTCATTCAATTCCGTTCATACATCCTCTCGTGATGCGCGTACAGACAGACAGACAGACAGACAGACAGACAGACAGACAGACAGACAGACAGAGAAGACGGACCGGGCGAATTGGTCGTGCGGTTAGGGGCGCGCAGCTGTGAGCTTGCATCCGGAAGATAGTGGGTTCGAACCCCACTGTCGGCAGCCCTGAAGATGGTTTTCAGTGGTTCACACCAAGCAAATATACCTTAAGGCCACGGCCGCATCCTTCCCACTCGTAGGCCTTTCCTATCCCATCGTCGCCTTTAGACCTATCTGTGTCGGTGCGACGTAAAATAAATTCTAAAAAAAGAGAGAGAGAAAAGACGGAAAATGAAAAACCCTTCTTCATGTAGACACGACCGATACAGAAATGCCATTCTTTTTAATTCCGAGCAATGTAAAGACAAAAATCTTATACTGTATATAGAGATTTATTTGTGAACGTGATTGATGAAATATTAACCTTTCTCTAACGAAGTTTCTTCTATACAAACAGAAAGTATAATCTTTCCCATTTAAAATGTTCGTATTAGTGGATATATTTACGCTTAAGTCTCAAAATGGGTACAAACAAATTATAGCTTATAACATTATGTCGAAAGACAACATCTGGTATTTAGGAAAAAAAGAAAAGGAACTGTCCTCATCTTATTTGAAAAATTAATTCGGGGCATACGGACGTAAATAATGAAGTGAACATGATAATATAAATGAGTCAAAATATGTTTTGTGGTCCCCTATTTCACCAAGATTACCGAAATGCAAAAATTATGTACTTTGATAGTAGTAACTCCGGAAGGTAATTAAACAAGAGTGTGTTTCTAATCGAGATAAACCCCATGGCCTACCAAGCGATCGCTGCTCAGACCAAAGGCCTGCAGATTACGAGGTGACACATGGTCGGTGCGAGGAATCCTCTCGGTCGTTAATCTTGGGCTTTCTAGACCAGCATTGCCATATCACCGTCAGATAGCTCCTCAATAATTGTAATCACGTAGGCTGAGTGGACCTCGAACCAATACTCGGGTCCAGGTAAAAGTCCCTGACCTGGCTGGGAACCGAATCCGGGGCCTCCGGTAGGAGGCCGGCACGGTAGCCCTAGATCGCGGCGCCGACACTTTAAACACACACACAATATTCATACTTAAGAGCAGTATTCGATTAGTTGTAAAAAAATCTATGGCGTTACAGTCCCGATGGGTCTTGGCCTACTAAGCGCGAAAGCCTACAGATTACGAGGTGATGCGTAGTCAGCGTGACAAATCCTCTCGGCTGTTAGTCCTAAGACAGGTTGTACTTGAAGAAAAAAGAAACCTTCCTTTAGTACAGGGCTGTCTGCAAAATGATCGCAGCATGGAACAGGACATGGGCAACCGATTACTGCTCATTCCATAGCATGATACTCAGGACAATCAAAAATCATCTCACAATAGTTGGTGCTACGGTTCGAATAATACTGATTTAACATTCATCCACGTTGTAATATAACTGTTCCCACAACCACGATTGATCTGATAGATCGCATAATCTCCATTATTACCCTTATAATCAGAAGAGAAAAAAAAAAGATTGTTTAGTTTTGCAAAGATTTTGGTCATCAGTAACATACACTCGAAACTGGAAATCACTGTGGCTGCTATTGGACTGACAGAGATAGGAGGCCCGAAATTCAAAACCTAAGCACTGTACCACTGCAACATTTTCGTGGAATACGGTAAAGCCTGGTATAAAAAGGAAAAATGTCATGATACACATCGAGTCGTGGCGTAGAACCGAAATCCTCATTATGGCTTCACATTCCTATCGTCAAGTGTGTCTTGTTGACAGGCTTTCTGCAACAAAAATCTTCAAAATGAAAAACCCTAATAGAAACAGCCCAAGTGTGCTGTCCAACGCCAATCCTGCTGCAGTGAGCATTATGCCCGAGAGGACAACCAATTGTTTAAGAGTTGAGGTACCTCCAAGTATTACCCCGCCTTTTCTACGCAAGACTCGGTCACCTCCCCCCCCTCCCCCCCCTTCTGTCACCCCTACATCCTCGGTGGTCACCACTACAGCTGATCCACCCGATTCTGGTCCTGAGTCGGAGCCGCCTCCAGCCACCTGTTTGAGGATAAGATCTTCTTCGCTTCCACCTCCGTTGTCAAGAGCCAGGTCCCCGGCCACCCAGTCTGTTAGCCTGGACAACCTCACTCCAGACTCCGATGATGCTGCCTCCACGGATGGTTCTTCTGATGACTCATTTACGTCGCCCACTGGACGTTCCCAAAGAAGACGTATGAAATGCCATGATGTGAAACCAAGACCACTGGTTGTGTCCAACAAATTTGATATCTTCAGTAAACCTTCTGCTCCCCCCACTTCGCCCCCAAAAACCCCCGCCGTCAAGCCCTCCACTCCCTCCCGTTCCTCCCCCCCACCTCCCCTCATTGACAATAATTCTTTCCAGCAATCTAGAACTGATTCCAACTCATCCCCTCCTGCGCAAAACTCCTCCCAGACTTCCCGGACTCCAAGAATCAAGATTCCCCCTGTCTATGTCAGGGACGTTAAGGACATTAATCAATTCACCGACCTTCTGAAGGCAAATCAGATTGAATACGCAATCAAAGTACTTCACGACGGCATCCGGGTTCAAACCCGCTCTTTAGAAGACTTTGAAACGTTGAAAGCCCTCATCCGAAAATGCAACGGGCAATATCATACTAGACTCCTAGTTGACAAAGCCTACAGGAAGGTGGTAATCCGTGGCCTCCATCACTCTCAATCCCTGGAAGAGATCGCCGAAGAATTATCGTCCATTGGTTTTCGCATAGCATCAGTAGCCCAGATGACGTCCATGAAGACCAAAAGGAAACTCCCGCTCTTTCTGGTCACTTACTTCGATGACCACGACGACGATCTTAAGATCTTCGACATCAAGCACCTCCTGCGCACCGACGTCAAAATTGAGAAATATAACAGCCCTTCTGGTCCAGTCCAGTGTTTCAAATGCCAGCGCTACGGCCATCTCTCAGGAGGTTGTCACTGCCTCTCAAGATGCGTAATCTGCGGAGACTACCACACCACCAACGACTGCCCCAAAAGAGGCGACCGCTCCCAGAAGCCTCGCTGCGCCAACTGCGGTGAACAACACACCGCAAACTACCGAGGATGTAGTCACTACCTCCGACTCCTGCAATTGCACAACTCCAGGCTCCCCTCTGCCCGCAAAGGCCCCTCCGGTCCCCCTCCGTCAAGACTTAAAGCTAACATAACTTACGCCAATGCAATGAACCCCCAGCCCTCCGAGTCAAATCAGACCACCACTCCCAATCCGATAAACCTTTCCCTTTCCGACTTCCCTCTTCTACCAGGAACTACGGCCCCCTTACCAGAAAGGGAAGCACCGTTAAACCTTACCTCCACCTCTAGCGCTTCTGACATACTAGAACTTTTCAAACTTCTCACAGATCCAACCATCAAAAGTTTAATCTCACTTATCAAGAACACTCTTTCTCGCATTGCTGCTGCCCCTACACCTGCTGCCAAAAAACAAGCCCTCTTTGAAGCCTTACTTGAGTGGTTCCAAGATGCCTAAACTCTCCACCAACCGGGCATCCCCCAGGGAACTGAGGGTCCTCTTTTGGAACGCCGAAGGCGTTCAACGTCAACACGTCGAATTGTGTGAGCTAATCAAGGAACTGAAGGTCGACATCGCCCTTATTTGTGAAACCTGGCTCAAACCCCGCCACTCCTTCCACCTTCCCAACTTCAAGTCCTACAGAAACGATCGTCCCAACCGAGAACATGGCGGCACTGCCATCTTTATCAAAAACACCCTTTCCCATCAACGTATCCCTACTCCACCTGACCTTTTCTCACTTGAAGCCACAACCGTCGAAGTAGCCACACACAAAGGACCCCTCAGTCTCTCTGCGTGTTACATCTCACCTAATGCAGTATTTGACTCAGCTGATCTGGATAAGCTCATCCGCCCTGGCCACCAACACCTGCTTGCTGGGGACTTTAATGCCAAGAAACCACGGTGGAACAGTCGCACCTCCACAACTAGAGGCAACCAACTGGCCCGATACTGCGACAGAAAACTCCTGCTTACTCACGGTCCTGATAGGCATACCCACTACCCCCATAACCCCAATCATATGCCCGATACTCTAGACATTGCCATTTCCTCTAACATCCGTCATTATATCAAATTGACTACCATTGATGCCCTAAATTCAGACCATTTACCAGTTCTTATCAATATTGCTTCCAGTCCCATTCACTCCCCAATCCCCATCCCCATACATCTACGCAAGATCAACTGGCAATCCTTTCGAGACTATCTACAAACGCATGTCAACGGTAACCCCAGCATAAAAGGTCCGGAAGACATCGATGCCCTTACAAAGGAGATCACTACCGCTATTATCTCTGCCGCTGAAACTTCCGCCGTGGGACCCTCGGTGGCCAGGACCAAACCTGAACCTCTACCAACTGAGATTCTACAACAAATTAAAATCAAAAACCGCACCCGCAAGCAGTGGCACCTATCCAGAGACCCATATCTAAAATCAGTCTGGAATCGCCAGAAAAGAAATCTGACCACCCTCATCAGAAACCACAAAATAAGTTCTTGGAAATCCAGATTAGCTGAGCTCAGTGCTGCAGATAACTCACTGCACAGGATGGCGAGACGATTCACTAGGAAAAGGACTGGCATCCCTACCCTACATGGTCAACAAGGATTGGCTCATTCAGATTACGAAAAAGCTAACGCTCTTGCAGACACTCTTGAAGAAACTTGTACCCCCAATGTAGACCCGTCCGATGACGATTTCATTGACCTTGTCGAGGAGGCTATTGACAACCTCGACGATTTCAATCTCCCCCCCGACTTCAAATTTGTCTCACCTTCTGAGCTCCAGGCTGCTATTCGCAAACTTAAAAACCGTAAAACTCCTGGTTTAGACAACATCTCAGCCACGTTCCTAAAAAACTTACCCAGGAAAGCCTTAACTTTTATAACCAAACTCTTCAATGCCATCTTCAGATTTGCACACTTTCCCAAACCATGGAAACTGGCAAAGGTCATCATGATCCCCAAGGCTCTCTCTGACCCCACTTTCCCCCAAAACTACAGACCCATCTCTCTTCTCTCTATTCTCTCCAAACTTTTTGAATCTATCCTACTTTCTCGTCTGCAAGCTATCATTGAAGCCAAACACCTCCTCAATGACGAACAATTTGGTTTCAGAAGTGGACATTCCACAGTCCACCAACTTATGAGAATCACTGAGGAAATTACTAAAAATTATAACCATAGGAGGCACACAGGAGTCTGTTTTCTTGACATCTCGCGTGCGTTTGACAAGGTATGGCACGAAGGACTAATCTATAAACTCAATCTTCTTCAGATTCCCAAATACCTGATTCACCTTCTTCATAGCTATCTCTCACAAAGAAAATTTCAAGTGCAAGTCGGCAACTCCCTGTCGGATCCCCGCCCCATCAACGCTGGGGTCCCTCAGGGGGGGGTCCTCTCACCGGTTCTCTTCAACCTATTTATGTCAGACATACCTCGTCCACCGCACGCGAATGTCTACATGTATGCGGACGACACCGCCATCTCTTCTGTATCCTGGCAACCACCCAGAGTACAAAATTACCTCCAAGAAGCCCTCTCCACTATCGAACCCTGGTTTCGACAGTGGAGAATTAAAATCAATGTTACTAAGAGCAGTGCTACTCTTTTCTCCAAAAGAACTCATTCTGACCCACTACCACTGGTCTTTTTCGGCGAGGTGATCCGGTGGTCAAATGTCACTAAATACCTGGGTGTTTCCCTCGACAGAAGATTAACTTTCAGACACCATATTGAAAGAATTTTGGCCCAGGCATATAAACGCCTGTACGAAATTATACCTCTAATGAAAGCCGACAATGGGCTCAACTTAGAAAACAGGCTCCTGCTGTACAAAACCTCCATACGGCCAATCCTTGAGTATGCCAGTCCTGTCTGGGGGATCGCAGCCAAAACGCACCTAAACAAAGTTCAGCGCTTTCAAAATCGTGCACTTCGCATGATCAGCGGTGCGCAATGGTACGAACGGAATCGCGATATACACAATGACCTTCATGTGGATGAAGTTTACTACAGAATCCTGATCTCGGCACAAAGATTCTACTACAACCTGAACTCCAACCCAAACCCACTCATATCCAACCTGGGTAACTACGATACTGATGGTCTCATCCACAAGCGACCAAAGTCTCTCCTAAGTTAAATCCACCCTCCGGGGTGCAGGTCATATCCTGACCAGTGCGATTCCGTACAAAAAGTACCACCTCATAACACCTATGCAGTCTAGTTAGAAACCTATCGAAAGTTGCACTCAAGGCCCCTAAGGCCGAAGGGCTAAAATTGCTCACGGGATTGGGTTCCGACCCTCTTATCCCACGAGATGTGTGGTCTACTACGAAATCTATTGTTATCTGGCAGCTACGTACATCCACTAACACGCAGCTCTCTAATTCAATTTCATGAACAGACAAAACATTTAATTGGAAAATATGGCACGTAATAATTGAACGGTGCCAAGAAACAGAGACACACTTTATTGTGCATTAACGATTTAGTCTAGGCGTGACATAATAAGACGACCACGGCTGTTATATTTTCCATCTCAGAAGTCACTAGCATCGTTATAACCTGTTGAATATACCACAGACGTATACTAAAGAAATCTGCACGTGCCAAAGCACACCATTCAAGAAGGAAATAAATATGCTATGAAAAAATAAATATACTACGGGAAATCCACACAGGACGATTTTTTTTAATTGGCATAGCAAATATAGAAAGATGAAAGTGAAGTGATCAACTACGGATTTCAGGTACCACCACCTACTTACAGAGACCAATGAACAATACTGACATATTTCTTTCAAATGTATCAAAATTCCTTGAGATATCGATGTAATTATTCGGAAGGGCTGGATCCCTACAAATGACTAGTGTGGTAAAGGTCGAAATACACACACCGAGCACACTGAAGCAATAAAACAGGATTTCAGCAATTAGAGAATAGATACATTGTGTACATGGTGACGTAGTTATATCCCAGATGATACAACCGGAAGGTCTTAACGTGAGTTGTATTCATAAATTAATGAACTCTTGACGAACGAAGAATCATTCAGGATACGAACACGCTAATCTGCTAGAGGTTAATCAACAATCACATTACGAGCATACAGACTTCAACACATTTATGAGTACAATCCGATAAAATGATTCATAATCGGCATAATCGCATGTATACAAACAACGCACAACGTGGATATTTCATTTTAAAAAAGCCGACACGCCCACAAACTCAAAAAATAATAATGGGATACACAACACAATAAACAGTGTACAAGTGGATTGTAAAATAAAGGTGTGTTATTCACCTACAGACAGAACATGGAAGAAGATGTGAGAAGCTTCCGCTGGCGCCCGTTGTCCTCCATGAGAAGTAAGTGTGGGCGGGGGTGGGGGTAGAACAGTGGATCGATACAGCAAGCCACTGAGCACGCGATCACTCACAACCTCATCACAGAATTAGTATTTCGTTCACCAAAACACCCATTCTACAAACTCTCAATGACCCCACATTACCACTGACATCCAAAGAAATAAAAGAATTTCCGTTTATGAGATCACAGACATCATACGTTTTATTTATAATCACTAATTCTCTAAACAGGCGGTAAGGGTTACTGTTTAAGGGGGAAGTAAAACTATTATAGGCAATCATCCCCATACAATGAGTACATTTCGGGACAAATAATAATCCATCGATCTCAGCTGTAAAGACTTTGGCGACACTGGAGTATTTACGTTCCTATCTGCATCCAAAAAATGTTAGCAAAAAGGAAGCCTGCAGTTTTACGTAACCGTTGAAATCGTGAACGTAGTCACGATACCTTCAATTGGGGAATACGAACCAGAGACGAGACTTTTCAAAAATTTCACGTGCACAGACCCAAAAAATGTTAATCTTTAAATCCCTCTCAATGTACAGCGGTACCGTATGTTAATTTCTTCTTCTTCTTCATGTTAAAAAGAGAGGAATAATATCAAGGCTTCCATTCCAACAGGATTTTGAATATTAGGCTGATGAAACAGTGGCCCGAAGTACTGAATTGACGAGCGATTCTTACTACCACGATATACATGGTTTCAACAATGTTTAGAAAATGAAAGACTACATATCTATCACCCCTGTCAGTAACATATCTCGCAGTGAGCATACGAAGAGATACTATTCGTTTCTTTACGTCGCGCCCACAAAAAATATATTTTGTGACGATGGGATAGGACAGGCTAGGACTGGAAAATAAGGGACTCTGGCCTTAAGGTACAGACTCAGCATTTGTCAGATGTGAAAATGGGAAACCGCGGAACACCATCTTCAGGACTGACGA
The DNA here is from genome assembly GCF_040414725.1 of Anabrus simplex. NCBI lineage: Eukaryota > Metazoa > Arthropoda > Insecta > Orthoptera > Tettigoniidae > Anabrus > Anabrus simplex. The sequence continues at coordinate 321,552,657 of NC_090267.1, read as the reverse complement.
CAGTGGTGTTCGAACCTACCATCCCCGAATGCAAGCCAGTACCTACACGGCCCGAACCCCGCAGTCAGTTCGATGGGTGATTCGAAAATAAATTAGCTACAGTCGTCAGTGAAACTTTCTTCCGGAAGCCTACTTTCGAAACAATGAAAAGGGTTTGAAACCACAACTGGGAGTTCGCAGGAATATATACATTTGAAGAAAAAACCGGGACCAAAAGTTTACTCAACGAAGAGGAGAAATGTACAATGAATGAAGGCCAAGGAAATGGATTACGGCACACTTAAATAATGCTGAAGGATAACCGTATTAACATTACTACACTTTTCTTGGTGTATCATTCCTTCTTCGGCACTCCTCCAATGAGCATTTACTATTTCACTTCTACGGACGCCTATAAAATCCATAGGATCTCATATTGGACCATAAGAATCGATTAACGTTCTTACTTGTTCAAACCAGGAGAAATCCTGCTACCGTATGTGACAATACACGGTACAACCTGTTACTGTCTGGCCGAGGGTTGGGCGGCCAGGGTCAGTACCAAACCTGACAACCTAAGGGTGAGCCAACCGCTACGGACAGAAGAGTTCGCCTTATTGCATAACAAAGATGATTTCGAGTGGTACAGGATTCTGAGAAACAGAACCAAGCAGTTAATTAGAAATTCTAAATATAGGCCTAAATACTTTCAAGAACTGATGAAAAACAACGGTCCGAAACAGAAATGTAGTAAATTACGTACTTTTTCTTTGCTAGTTGTTTTACGTCGCACCGACACAGATAGGTCTTATGGCGACGATGGGACAGGAAAGGCCTAGGAATGAGAAGAAAGCGGTCGTGGCCTTAATTAAGGTACAGCCCCAGCATTCACCTGGTGTGAAAATGGGAAACCACGGAAAAACCATCGTCAGGGCTGCCGACAGTGGGGTTCGAACCCACTATCTCCTGGATGCGCGCTCCTAACCGCACGGCCAACTCGCCCGGTAATTACCTACTTTAGGTATAGGTACATCCAAAGAGCAACATGTGCTAAGTATATCGCCAGAGCATTTCAACGATTATTTCGCACGGCCAAGAACAGCCTCTACCTTCTCCTCTAAAAACTCACCATCCTTGTTTCAACAGCATTCTGTGTCTGAGCAACTCTCTTTTAGAAATATCAGCTCGCGCAAGTTAAACGCGTGATATGCTCTATTACTTGTAATGGCTCGGGTAATAATGACATTCTCATATCACTCTGATTAAGCATATCTTAGAGCTATTTGCCAATACTAACTCATATATTTAACTACTGCCTGACAAACAGAGTGTTCCCAGATGTTTGGAAAGGTGCAATTATTAGACCCATGCCGAAGAGCTCCAAGTTAGCTTCTCCTCAGATTATCGTCCACTATCAATCTTACCATCCTTATCCACGGTGCTTGAACGTCTACTTCACACACAGGTTACTGAATACCTTACCAAGCATTCCCTCCTCAATTCCTTCCAATCCGGCTTCAGAAAAGGACACAGCACTGTGATAGCTTCACTACGAGTGACAAATAATATCAGACGTACAATGGACCAACGGGATGAGACTGTACTAACATTATTAGATCTCAGTAGTGCCTTCGACACTGTCAACCATTAGGTACTACTACAAAAACTTCGAGAACTATATTTTAGTCATCAGTTCGATTTTGTTCCCCTTATCTCGAAACTCGTCGGCAACGTGTGACAGGGGGAAATGTAAGTTCAAGATGGCAAAGCAAGTCCCTCGGTGTCCCTCAGACCGCTGTTATATCATCCAAATTAATTATCAAAAGCTCCTAAATTCTGCAAATTGCAAGTGTATGCAAATGACATACAAATTTACTACCATTCAAAACCGAGTGATATATACTGCAATTATCAAAATAAATTCTGACCCACATCTTAGTGACTATGCAAATAAAAACAGCTTATTAATAAACCCGAATAAAACTCAGGTTATTATTTTATTATCAGTACCAGTAACAATATATACTCCCACAAGCAAAAGGACATCCCTCCAATAATTTTCATCAACAAAACCATACTTTATTCTACTTCGGTGACTAACTTAGGAATTATTATTGTACCGGGAGGTACACCCTAACGCCGCGCATTCAAATTCAGCGCCCAAATGAACTCCTCTATTAGTAAAACAGTGAAACTGAACCTACACCAACTTAGAACTTTACTCAGAAGATGTTACCACAGAAATATGATGTAATTTTGTTATCGTAAAGTTTCCTAAACTGAATGAATTTCTCTTACTTCGGTTTGCCATTCATCGAGAAGTTTGGAAATTCTTCCACAGATTACACTACTAAAAACTATGATCATGCACCCTAGTGCGAGGTGTACGAAATTATAATTTAAAGAAGTTTTGTATTTCTAGGTTTTTGTAACTGAATGATGTTCAGTTATTTTTGGGTTGGCAATATTTCCTTCTTCCTTCCGCCAGTTTTGAATCTAGCCAATCCCTAATTTTTGTAATTAATTTTCCACCTATCACAGGCTTCTTGTTCGATTCTGAGCGTTACTTTTGATATCTACCAATAAAATTGAGAGGGTGTGGGTAGTTTAGTCTTGAATGATCTCGAATCTTCCCTGAGGGTTTATAAACTGCGGCTTTTCACGTTTCTTGGCCAATTGATCGCCATCTTACTGAGTGTGTGTGTCAAAGCAGGAGGCGGGCGGCCTCGATCGTCAGCAGCTAGAATATCTATAAGGTAATGGTCACATAACTTTATTCTTTCTTGCTACCTTCGCAGTTTAACCCGAGGGAAAGGTCCGACTCTTTAGTATGTAACAACCTTTTTTTAATGTACGGTAACTTTCTTCCGGCTGATGTAAAAATTTAATAAAAGCTTTGACTTTAAATCGGGGATAGAGAGTGAATTTCCCTCTCGAGCTCCCCTTCATCTTGGTTTGGGGTGACTACGTTTTTCTGTAACTGTTTTTCCTACTGTAATGTGTTAAAGTAATTTCTATACGAGTAGTTTCAAATTGTAAGTTGGGCCATGGAAGGCCAGAGAGTGTAAGATTGTTGAGGTTGCCTCGAGGAAGCTGAAAGAAACGGAGAGCCGGTTAGCTCTTTCTCAAGCTTTGTAATTGTAAAGAGTGCCTCTAGAAGGCTAGAAATTGTATTTTGGGGAGCAAGTGCTCCGTGAATTAGGGGATTTCTGCCCTTAACCAAGTAATTCCCCTTTCATTTGTAATATTGTAAAACTAGGGGCTTAAAGCCCAAAGTGTTGAGGTTCTGAATCTTGGATTTTTCCTAATCTGGTTTCTAGTTTGGCATTGTCCCCGATTGTTATTTTTCCCTTGTGGACATTTGTTAAGTTTGTTTTTTAGAATGAAAAAATATAACCTTTGTTAAAGTTTTAATTCAATTCTTGACATTGTAGTTAGACCCATTCGCCCCGGCACCTTCTTTCACCTCTGCGTTCCACAGATACCCCAGAACAATTATGACCCGAGACCATTGTTCTCAACAGGTAATAAGCACATGTAATAAAGTTCATAAGTGCTTTTACCTATTGAAACGGTTCTGTAATGTATTTTCTGTTCGACTCTAAGTACAACTATTCACTTTCTGATACTACCTATATTTGACTATTGTGACACTGTGTTGACCAAAATAACGTACGACAGTAACACGAAACTGGGCCGGAGCCTGAACAGCTGCATTAAGATATATCTTTAATCTGTGATATGATGCTCATATATCACCTTATTATAAAGAGGCTGCCGTGGTTTCGAGTGCACCAACGCCGTGAACTTCACTTGTAATCACTTCTACATAAAATAATTTCCACCAGTGGCGAAGCCTGCTAGTATCCACTGTTACCACTGGTAACAGTTTGAAAAAATAAAAATCGAATATTCTTTAATGTTAATATTTAATATTTTTTGTTTCTTTGCCTGGACGTGTCGCGAGAGCTCTATTGCAGCAGTTTGCCACCGTCAAAGCTGAGCGAGAGGCTGTTACCACTCCATGCAGTGGTTACGCTTTGAATGTCTATCAGCTAGGCGAGTATTACTGCGCCTGCGCCAAGCAAGGCCCCTTTCCCTTCGACACTGAGATGTATCCTGCTACGTTCTCCAATGTGTTACCACAGTGGAAAGTGGAAACAAAAACTTATAAAGTCCGTGTTGAGCTGTTCCGTCCGTTCGTCCCGCCGCGCTCAGAGCATTGTTATATTATTGTGTTATTGTTTTCTGTTATAATACGATGTGACTTCTCTTGTTAACGTGCAAATATATATTTATGTTAGGTAAGGATAGCCTATAGGACTGCACAACGTATTAAACATTAAAATGAGTGCTGTCGCTTCCACCTAAAAAAAAAAAAAAAAGTGATTTGGCGGGCCCAGACTGTTTATGTTTAACAGAAAGTTGATGAACACGCCGTTTTCGTTAAGAACTTTTGAAGAAAATAAAAGCATAATCGAAAAAGGTAGACCCACACCTTCTCTTAAAAATGTATTCAAGGAATCAAAAAGAACAGGACGATATTTTCACGGCTCGTGGTACATAAATTTGGACTAGTTATGTGGTTGTGCAAAAATGGATAAACTGTACTGTTGACCATGTATTCTATTTTCCTCAGAAAATAATGCTTGGAACAAAGACGGTGTGGACAATTTAGATAGTTTCAGAGTTTTAAAGATGGTGGTTGTGATTTTTGTTTTAAGATGAAGTACAACGAGGCAATCATCTTCTCTGAACAAATTAGTGGAAAAGAAATTTAAAATAAAAACAAAATTATTTATTCAACAAAGGAATTAGGAAACGCAGTACAAAATGAAACAAAAATTGTTTGAGTTAGGCCGAAAAATGACTAACGAATCAAAAGGGAACGTGCGTTCCCTGAGTAACAGTACACTACTTGTAATGTATATACCCTTGATTAATCTACTGTCGCCCATAAAGCGGATGACGGGATCAGCAGTAGTCGCGTCATCGGCTAGTATGCGTTCAAGTGTTTCCTGCAGGCCGAGGCTCCGTCTTAGGCCAGAGAGATCGGCGCATTCTGTGAGGATGTGGGCCACAGTGAAGTCGGCACCACAAGAACACACTAGAGGGGTCTTCCCTCTTTAGGAAATAAGAGCGCGTAGATCGTAAATGACCTATCCTCAGCCTACACAATACTATGGCCTCTCTTCGTGACGGCCGGAAAAGAGGACCGCCACGAGGTAGTTGTCTTCTTAACCCGCGGTAACTCGCGCGGCGAGGGAAAGACCACATGCTGGCTCTTTTACTCTGCCATTGGTCGCGCGGCTGGCAGACTGGTTCCTCCCTCCACGAAATCCATGGTCGGGGTATTACCAAGCAAATATGCTGTTACAACAATCGCGCAGTGTCAGGAGTCTTGTCTGGAGTGAAGACTGTTAGACTGCAGTGCTTTAGACCACGCGCGCGCTCTCGCGTAACGAATGCTGTAGTCTTTTGGACCACGCACGAGTGCTCGTGTGTTATAATCTGTTACCAAGATGAATTCAACTGAACAAGAAAACATACTCAAGTTGCTTGAAAGTGTTGAAAAAGAGGAGTTACGTAATGAACAATTAGAGAGAGAACTAGGTGCAGTGAAAAGAAATCTGTTCGGTGGTGAGGAAAATGAAAGTGACGAAGACTTTTATTCGAAAGAAGAGGCAGACGATGTAGAATATATTGTCGAGAATAGTGATCACAACACAGACACCGAGGAATCTGCTGACTCTGAAGATGATGGACTGAATGTGAATCACTTTAGTATTCCTCAGTATACCGGAAGAGATATGACTACAGTACGGGACATGCACTGCAGATAAAACAATGGCTGCGGGTGTACCAAACGGCGTAATATTGTTACCCATGTGCCTGGACCTACGAACCGGGCTAGAAATGTCACCTCCCCTGTGGAATACTGGATGATCTTTTTTTTTCGGATGGTGTACTGGACCAGACTGTTACATACACTCTTCAGTCCTGAGCATAGATTAATGAACAACTTACACATATTTTTTTATGGGAAAGACAACTTAGACTCAAAGAAACACCAATTCAGTAAAAAAAAAATTCACAAAATCGAAACCGGATACAGCATGTATCATATATGATACATTGGGACTGAACATAGTAGAACCATACGCTCATGAAAAAAATTGTTTACATTCCCACTGTAAATAATAAGCATACAAATAACCCACAGACATTTTATTTACATATTACAAATGAATACAGGGATTTTCAAAATGTCAATAACCATGTTGAAAAATTGCAGTTTTTGTGAATTTTCTTCATTACTGTCTTTAGGTTTGGTGGAAATCCATAAAGCAGTTCCTTTCCGCATTGAAACATAGGAATACTTTAAATATGAACAACGCACAAAAACGAGAAGTCTGGCATTTGGTCATCATCTGTGGAAGATGCATGGCATGTCTACTTCTCTTTGCCACAGATGGAAGAGGTGTAGGTGCATGTCGCTTTGGCGTTGAGGAACGAGGTTCTTCATCACTGTTTTCATCTACCTCCAGATCATCATCATCTCTCCCTACAAACTTGGGATATATCAGATTCTCTGCCACATCCATCTTGAACTGAAAGTATGGCATGATATCTTTTTTCTTCATACCTTGTTCTTTCGCTGCTGTACGATACACAATCCAGCATGCTGCAGTAACAAAATAAAAAAAATGATGCATAACCCTTATGGTCCACTTCTTAGTTCGACTTCTCATTGGATATTTACCTGTAATTTTGTTTAGCAGGTCAACTCCTCCCATCTTCGAGTTGTACTGTTTGACAAGATTTGGTCTAGGTATTTGTATGTGGGCGTGATCTCTTTTAGACCACCTCCTGCAGTCTTCCACAGGTTCAACACCATATTCTGTGGAAGCCAAGAAAATCGGCCTGTTGTCATACCACTTGACTAATCCTAGTTTATCATGACGTCTAACAACCTAGTCAAATGAGCCTCTTTGCTTTTCCATCTCGTTGTCAATCTTGAATCTTACACACTTTGGCAGTCGACTTGACATAATGGTACCACTATCTAATATAGATCTATGTAAAAGTAGAAGTTCAAGGAGGGTGACTGATGAAAAATATCTGTCCATAAATATACAACAACCAGAAGGCAGCGTATCTGAAAGCTTAAGGACTACTCTCCCTCCAATATCCAGTTTTTCAGGTAGAGGCACTTTTTCCTAAATAATCTGAGATCCTTTACCTTCATAGAGGTGAAAATCAAGTGGTAAGCCAAATGTACTGGTTGAAACAAAATTCTTCAGGCCAACAGGATGCAACTTTCCTTTCACATACTGCCTCACCCTAACATGTCCATGGAAAGGAATCATTTGTTCATCCATCGATATATCTTTAGGACGAGGGTTTTCAAGGCACGCATTCCTAACACAGGCTAATATTGGTTGAACTTTCCAAAGGAATTGTGTTTTCATTTCATTTGTTACCACGTTGTCATCAACAACTTTTAGAGACTTGCGTATGAGATAAAATCTATCACGAGAGATGTTATCTGCTATGAGTGGAAAACGGGTTCTTGATTCCCAACACATGCGAAAGCGTGGAAATGAAAGCAATCCAGCTACAATGCTACAGCCCCAAAACGTGGCTATTTCCTCAGCATTAGTCTCTAATGATTTCCCTGTGTCTAACACAGATTTCCTCTTTGTGTACAAGGCCATCTCTTCAAATAATGTGGGGTCTAGATATCTGGTGAAGTATACAAAGGGCTTTTTTACCTCCATGAAATCTGTCGCGGGTTGACTGGGTTGATTGGCTACCTGATGTGGTGGATGAAACCTGAAGAGAAATAAAGTTTGTGTAAGTAGATAATTCTCTACAAAACCCAGGAATGCGTGAAATTTACTTCTGCTAATTAATTCTAACATTCGTATTGTATGGCTTCCAACTGCATACTTACTCATTTATGTGCCGCCAAAGTGGTCGTGGTCCTCTGGATGATGAAACGGGTTCGTCATCTTCTGAAGCAAATGTTGAACCTATGTCGTCAGGATCCGGTTCTCTATCACCCACAGGAACTGCTAGGTCATCTTCGTCATCTTCGAATTCCATTTCAAGATCTGATACATCAGGGTCTATGAGGATATCTTGAATTTCAGCGTCACCTAACCCTAAAATTTGTAATATTTCGATTTTAAAACAATCCCCAACAGGAGTTAGGCTATCCTGAAATGACCATTTAGCCCTATTGTCAAATAATCCAAACAGTTACACGTTGTATAGATCCAGTATTGGAATCATAAAACTAGTCACATAGATTTGAAGGGTTATCACAAAGTAGAGTGGTAAATGCCGATTGTATCATATACGATACATGTTATAAATCTGCCCTCTGCGATCTACGTATTTATTCTTAGCAACTGTTTATGAATTTGACATGATGTAAATATACAGTGATGTGTTAAAACAACAAATAAAACAATAAATATTAAAATGCAGCTTACTTACCTGTACTTCGATGTGCCATGATGTAAACATACACAAACGGCGTTTTTCAAAGCAATGATGAACCCTACTGGACGTTCCGAGAAACGAAAACAAACGGGCATCACATAGCGGTACCCTTTCCGAACATGATACAACAGGCTGCTTGGAGTTGCAGCGCCAGGGCAGCGAGAAAAAAAAAAATCTAACCTTATGTATCATGTATGATACATGGGGACTGAAGAGGGTCACAAATACTTGGATCGCACAGGCAAGGGAAAATTATGAAAGGGACAGGGATGGTGTCGACACTAACAGAACCGAGATCAAAGCGGTCATCGGACTGTTGTACTTGGCTGGGGTACTAAAATCTTTCCACACTAATTTGAGAGATTTATGGGCAACGGACGGAACTGGTGTAGAACAATTCCGTACTACTATGAGTCGGAAAAGATTCCAATTTCTTCTGCAAGCTATTCGGTTTGACGACATCCATACCAGGAAGGAAAGGAGGAAAGAAGGTAAAATGGCTCCGATTCAAGAAATATTAGAAGGTTTTGTTGACAGCTGCAAAAGTAATTATTCGCCTGGAGAATACATCACCACAGATGAGATGCTTGAGGGGTGCCGGGGAAGGTGTCAATTTCGACAGTATATTGCTAAAAAGCCCGCGAAGTACGGCATCAAGGTCTACGCCCTTGCAGACGCAAGAACACATTACCGGTATACTTGCAACATGGAAGTATACGCAGGCAAGCAGCCTGATGGACGGTTTTCATTGAACAGCAGTGCTCAAAGTGGAAGCGGGAGAAATGTTACCACAGACAATGTACTTTTGAATGCCTAATGTTCAACTGCACGCGAATTCACGTTATAAATCTGACTTTATGTTTAGGCAAAGATTGCGGCGTAGCTAGCCGAAATGTATGCAGATGAAACCGCTGCATTTACATCGCACTATGACACTTTCATTGCCTTCAAGATTCCCTACAAATATAACGGCTTGTTAAAGTGCTGCAGAACTTCACTGAATGTACCCGAATGTGAAACCATGATTTTTACTCTTCGACATCCGTTAACTCCACTATCAACTTCAAATGGCAGTCATACTACGAACACCAAGTGACAAGGCTATGAAATACCTGGGAGTGTTCATCGCCTGTCGTTTAATATGGAAATATCATTTATTGAATCGACGCTACGCAATACTCGACTCCACTTCTAACCAGAAAATTTATCTCAAAATTAGAAAGTGGGGTTACTCTGAGTAAATCACTGCTACGTCCTTTCATCTATGCCTGCTCAGTCTGAGGCTCGCAACTACTCTTGGAATACTCTTATCTTTCGGTACGTTCAAAATAGACAATTGCATCGAGGACTTCAATTAGACGCAACGAAACACATGATCTCAACCTAAGCAAAGATTTACTTTAAGTTGCAAATATCTACACACTGGGAAACCGAAATGGCATGTCTCTTACTAAAAGATCCTCACATTCATTTTCGCCAATCAAAGAACCATAAGACATATTTGTGTCGGTGCGACGTCAAGCAAATAGAAAAAAAGAAAAACTACGGAAGGGGGCTTTTTTTTGCTAGTTGCTTTTACGTCACACCGACACAGATAGGTCTTATGGCGACGATGGGACGGGGAAGGGCTAGGACCGGGAAGGAAGCGGCCGTGGACTTAAGGTACAGCCCCAGCATTTGCCTGGTGTAAAAATGGGAAACCACGGAAAACCATCTTCAGGGCTGTCAACAGTGGGGTTCGAACCCACTATCTCCCGGATGCAAGCTGCGCGCCCCTAACCGCACGGCCAACTCGCCCGGTGAAGGAGGCTTGAAGAAAGTTGACAGCCTTATTACTTAGTAACACTATTCATGTATGTATGTATGTATGTATGTATGTATGTATGTCATAGAATTACCAAATAACAGTATTAACGTACGTGAGTCATAAGCTTACCGGAAAAAATAGCCCCCCTAGTGCGCACGCACAGATGGATCGTTAAGCCTGTACAGATGGCGCAGAGAACGAGTCCCGTGCTCAACCGCACGCGCACTGCCTCTACGTAAGCATAAGGCAGTAGCAATCAGAGAGACATTGATGTTTCAAGGGCACAGTGTACGTCAACATGGGTACAGGTAAGGATGTGACAGAGTGGCAAAAAGGGGCAGTCGTTTTTGGCAGTGCCGATGGCCATGTGGTGTGTGAAGTTGCTGTATTGTTGGCGTTTCGCAGCGGACTGTTCAACGTCTCTACAAACAGTGGTGTACCACATGTGGCCACGAAACACGACGTCAGAATTGTGGTCGGAAAAAAGATCCTGACTGAGAGGGACCGGAGACGTGTTTCACGGCTTGTAAATCAAAATTGCTTCCAAACCCGACAGGAATTGCTGCAGTCAGTGAACGAAGGTCCATCCCAACCTGTTCGCAAGAGAACACTGCTACGGGAACGGATGCAATGGACATTTGGAGTCGGTCACCTCGCACGAGGCCCTTTGCCATTTGCTTATACAGGCATATAAAGCTGCGCTAGAAATCATCGAACGTGACGCTGACTGGCGAAACGTAATGTGGTCTGACGAATCACGTTTTTGTCTATATTCCAATGACGGGGCATGGGTACATGGGTACATGTACGCTCAGTCAGTCAGTCTATACACCCCCGCAGTAAGAAAAGAGACCTTTAAGTATGCCAACAAGAAGATTAGTGAGTGGAAGGACAGATCCATTGTTTGTTTGATTGATTGTTTGTTTAGATCTTACGGTTTCGGCGATAGTGGGAAAGATTTGAGCCCAGACTGAGAAGGAAGCAGTCGCAGCCTTAATTACAGCCTACATAACATGTATTTGATGGCAGTGTAGAGAAATGACAGAGTGAAAGAAAAGTCAACAAGAAATTGTGGAAAAGAATGTAAAATAATAAGGAAGGAAGGAAGCAGGTCATGGTTTACTGAAATAAAGTGAATATGTAAGGAAGTTATGGAGCTGTACAATGGGAGAACAAGAAATTATCTCAACAGCAGAATGGAACTATTAAATGGAATTCTTAAACCTGGGTGAAGTGAATAACAAATATACAATAATAATGAAAATAACAGAAATAAAAAGCAGATCAGAAGAACATGGAAGCTCATACACACAGAGATGAAACAAGAAGAATATCTGCTCAATAAAAGACATTGCTAAAGCAAAGGTTAAACTGACAGTTAAAATATCTGCTCAATAAAAGACATTGCTAAAGCAAAGGTTAAACTGACAGTTAAAAAGACTAACACATAGGAAGTTGCAAGAATAGGTAACACTGCAGTAGAAATTATGAGAGGATGGAGGAGAGAGGGGAAAGGAATGTTATGTAATAAATATTTTAAGAGGTGAATACTGGAAATGCAAATACTTAAATAAATAGTACTGATTCGGAAATGGGAGATCAACAGCAGAGCCTATATTCATTGAGACGGAATATAAAGCACTCAGCATATGAGAATGATATGGGAATTACAGTTACTGGTTTAGAAATGGCTTATAGTGTCTCCAGAAAAGAATTTTGGGAAATTCTGGTACAAAAATGTGTTGGAGAAGAAGTAACAACATGGCAGAAACCATGTACTTTAAATATTGTAGTTGTATCAAGACAAATATCCACATCAGATTTCAAATGATGTATTGATGTATTAAGAAAAATAAAGCTTTACAAAGTAATTAAAATGCATTTACTCTAACAAGCAATCTCCAAGCACGAGAGTGACAAAAACTATCCCAAGAGCAGATGCTTGATGACATATTAAGCCTAAAATATAGAACAAACACACATATTCACAAATTTCAAATGTCTATAACTTCTAAAATTCTATTCCAGGCATCTCTCTATGAATGAACACAACTGCTGATAAACTGCTATTAGAAGAAAGGTGAGAAAAAGGAGTGAGAACAGTTAAATGTGGTTAACTGGAAGGGAATTAATGTGTTTTTTTTTTAAATGAAAGCAAGCATGTAAGCTTCCAGTATTACCATACATCTGTTAATATGATGAACATATACATGTGATCTAGAGTTGTTTTAAACATAATCCAAAATAATGTACAGGGATGTGATTTTCCACTTCAAAATTCCCACCTGCTTTGAAAGGAATCAAATTGCAGGTATAGGTAAGAGACCAGTGAGCTCACATGACTATCACCTATCAAGAAAATGAGAAGACTGAAAAAATGGAGAAGATAGTGTGAAAAAAAAAAGGCTATGGTGATGACAAAAGGAAAGAGAGAAGGGAACGGAACTATAAAAACCAGTAGATAAAAACTTGGAGAGTTGACTCACAGAGAATTCCTATACCTATTATAACATTAGTGACAAAGACTTGGACACAGATAAAGATGTAATTTCTATATAAAAATTCACCTTCCTATTCTGCTAACAGTTTCAACACAACACTATGCAAAATGCTATTCTATATTAACACATCTACATATAAAATTGGACATTTACTATGTACAATTAGGCAGTTATTTGATGTATTAAGAAAAATAAAGCTTTGTAAAGTAATTAAAATGCATTCACTCAAACAAGCAATCTCCAAGCAAAAGAGCAACAAAAACTGTCCCAAGAGCAGATGCATGATGACATATTAATCCTACAATATAGAACACACACACATATTCACAAACTTCAAATGTCTATAACTTCTAAAATTCTATTCCAGGCAACTCTGTAATTACAGAAGGATATTTTCCACACATCACTGCACTACATTCAAAAGTCTCTGTGAAAGCACTATAGTTAGGAATTCAAATGATCTGCTCTTGTGGTGGTTTAATCAGCCTAACGAAGACATTTTCAATCTAACACCCTATAATCAAACATTTTGGCATAAAATTCAATTATCTAATTCTCAATAAATTTGCAGCAGTCTGGAGTAATCTGGAAAGGGATCATAAGCATTATCATATAAAACCATGCATATGCATGAAATTCAATAAAAGACCCTAAAATACTTCACCAATAGGCAACCGTAGTTCTCTCCATGAGCAATTAACAGCCAGTGCACTATGAGAAAGATAGAAGATAATTAATATATAGGAAGGATTATAGCTCACTTCTCACACATAGCAGCTTACTTCTCACACATAGCAATATATTTATTGATACATTTTTTAAATTATAATTTAATCAATAAATTTCTTTGAAATCACAAACCATATTCAGCAGAAAATAAGAAGTAACATGTTGCAGTGAATTCTGGAACTACCCATAAATAGTGTATGACACTTTAATCACAAAAATTTGACCAAACTAGTGATTAAGATCAGTAGTCAGAGATGAAACTACAATTCACCATACTGTAGATTTGTACATGCAGATCTTACATAAGCTCCCAATGAACAGAAATATTGATTTTTAAACTACGGTAAATTTACAGATGATGTTTCGATTTTGAATGGGGAGATTTCTCTCTTTTAATACTGACATCTCTGTCATCAATCTTGAGCTAGAGATGAATTGTGCAAGTAAAGCAGGAGGGCTACAGTTTCACAAGTGGCTGCTGTTTAAAACATTGTTATTATGAAATGCGAGATAGAAACACACATTCATGAAATATTAGCACAAGTTCTCCCAATTACAGCCATGAACATTGCAGGTCATTTACAGTTTACCAGGGATCAGCACACCTGGACCATTGATCAATGGAAGAAAATTACATGTTCCAATGAATTCAGGTTTACATTGTACCATGCAGGTGAAAAGAGTGACAAAAACAACATGAATCAATGAATTACAAATATCATATGACAAAACTACAGGATGATGGTGTAGGGGGCTGTTAGATTGTAATGGATTCAGTCTACTAATACCTGTAGATAAACCTATAGAAGACAGTACGTACTTGCAATTTCTTTATGACCATATAAACTTGTTCATGCAATTGAAATTTCCACAGAGGAATGCCTATTTCAAACAGGATACTGGTAATGTGTCCTGTGATGGGGCAGCCTAAATGTGCTTGCTGTTACCATTACCATTTTTTAAGTAACCTACAGTCTGCACTTTTATATTGTACTGAATAGTCCTACTCAACCTTCAATTCTTCTTCCAAAGATACAAAATACATGTCATGCAAAGAATAATCCAGAGGTCAGGAAAAAACAATATCTTCAAACATCTCAATTATTTTTGAAGTTGCTGGTGTCACATCCTAGCTCAATTTCTGGCACTCCATTTTTAGTTGAAAATTCCACTAAAGAGTCATCTTTGTTATCAGGATGGAATATCAGTAACTGTGCTATTACTTTCTCCAAGTAGAGAAGAATTTAAAAAGTAACAGTTACATTAACATGTTCAGATGTGGTATGTAGTAAGGCCAAAAACACTGCGAGTCACTTACGCAGTGGGTGAAAAAGGCATGTAGGTCAAGCCACACAATCAAAATTGTCAAAATATTAAGGCAAGGACTAAGGAAAAATTCCCTTCACTTACCTCCAGATCCCAGACCACCACTAGCACCACCATGCAGCTGTTCTTCTGGAGCCCATGAAACAGACTGGTTATCACCAGCACTTTCCTCTCGCTCCATTTCGAATCCTAGGGAAAATAAAATACCCACACACCAACATCGATATAAAGAAATTTGAATACAGAATTAAAGCAAAGAATGTCTGTTATAAAAATAAGAGTAAGAAAAACCTTGAGGGAAAATCAAAGGTCACCGTGGAGTTGGATGCACAAGGAAGTCATGGCTAAAGGGCATCGAGGAATGGACAAACACAGACAATCAAAATGCCAAGCAGCCAGGCACAAGGTGGAAAGCCGTATGCCGCAGTGACAGCCAACATTTGAGCAACTGGACATGGCACATAAAGAAGATAGATCCCTGATTTTTAATAATTTCAATTACTGCTACTCTATTTAGGGGAGACCAGAGTAATGGCGAACAGGGTATTTTGCGGGCAACGGTTTGCATGCCTGTGTCTTAATTGGTGCTGCTACCTACCGCGTGTGCTCCTCTGACTCCCGTATCAGCCTAAACTCCAGTTGGCCGCAACACGCCAGTGTGAGAAGATAAAACGTGTTTACTACGCGACTGTTTGTAACACTGTGCAGCTGTTAATTGCAAAAGTAAGCACAGTACAATCTTGATAATCCGACATATATGGGACCGGGCAACCGCCGGATTATTGAAAAATTCCGGATTATTGGGAGTTAAAAAAAAAAAAAAAACCAACAATTTTACAGATAAGCACAGTACATTTCTATTTCTGGAAAATATACTACTTACAAAGGTTTTGGCTATGAAAAATAATCACTGATCGTTTTTTGTTTCTTTGATTTATACATTTTATCTAAATAGCACTCTTGTAACCGTTTAAGCACCAAGACATCATCATTTGCGATGCCATTTTCTTCCGCCCATTGAGTGCAGACACTGAAAGCATTCAATGCGTTGCTGTTGGTCACAGTTCACCGAGTCGAAACCTCCAGGTCATCATTAGATTCGTCATCCGGGGATCGAATTTGGCTGAGGATTTCTTCATCAGACAGGGACTGAAAATTTTCCTCGCTTGTCCCTTGAAGTCAATCAGTGATATCCTCATTTGTCAGGGTAACATCCACTTCAACTCTTGCAAAAATTGGGAAGTCAATTGTAAAGAAAAGTTATCTTCAGAATGGTTAACCACGTTTTCAGAATTGAAAGCAGGGAGCGTTGGCCAAACCTTTTTCCACGAACGCCGAATAGTGTCACTTTTAACTTTGTTCCAACTGTGAGCTAGATTGAAAACGTCTCTAATGTGGTTTTTTTTTTTCAAAAAATGTATTACTCCATCAGCTTGTTTTATTATATCAGAAATGAGCGATTTTTTGTAATTAATTTTTATTTACTGGATTACATCTTGGTCCATGGGCTGCATGAGTGGTGTCGTATTCAGAGGCATGTAGAGGACTTGAATTTGCCTGTCTTCGAAATGTAGATCCTCTTCTTTAGGGTGTCCAAGAGCGTTATCCAAAAGTAGCAAAGCTTTAGGAGGTAAATTGTGGTCTTTTGAAAATCTTTTTACAGCCGGTATAAAATCTTGCTTGAACCATTCGGTAAAAACATCTCGAATGGTCTGGTTTTTATATGTGACTGGTAAGTGATATAATTTTGGAAATGCTCTCGGATGCTTGGCTTTTCCTACAACCAGTAACAGAAGTTTGTGCGTGCCAGTGGAAGTTGCACAAGGCATGGATGTCAATCTGTCTTTTGACATTTTTCTTCCTGGGGTACTTTCTTCGGAAGAGTGTTCGAAGGTCTTATGCGGTAACATCCTCCAGAATAAACCACTTTCATCCGCGTTGTAAACTTGCTCTGGCAGAAGACTTAATTCTTGAATTTTAAATTCAAATTTATTCGGAAAAGGGTCAACGGCCGAAACATCACTAGACAATTTTTCTCCAGTGACAGTTAAAAAGCGAATCCCAAATCTTTTCTTAAAATTATCAAGCCAGCCATCGCTAGCCAGAAATTCGTCCTTTTTCGTTACTTTTTCGTAAAAATACTTTGCCTTTTTACGAAGAATGTCACCCGATCATGGCGTGTGCCTGGCACGCTCTTGCATAAACCAAGTGAATAAAGCATTTTCCATTCCAGGATACTCACCTGTTTTAACTGTCTTTCTTCCCTTCAAGTCTCCTTCAGCAGTTCTAACGTACTCCAGGACTTTATCACAGTTGACTTTGATGTCGTAGATTGTAGATCGTCCAACGCCGCAAGTCCGTGCTAGGTTTGCCGTGGTTTCTCCTTTGTCAAGTTTAATTATTATCTCTTGTTTTTGACACAAACTTAAAGTCACGTGCTTTCTTTTGGTCGCCATTGCAAGTAGTACACTAGATAAATACACTACAAAATACAGTACCTACACATACGTACAGTACGTACTACTGTATACACTAGGTTGTAAACTTTATAACAATGGCAAAAGAGCTAATGGCGGGAAAGCGGCGTACAGAATGAGTAGATAGTGAAGGGAGGAGGGAGGGAAGACAATATGATACGTGTTTCCCGAGAACGCCGGATTATCAAACGTGCCAGACTAACCAACCGACGGATTATCGAGATTCTACTGTACATATTTGGTTACTTCGTATTTATATGGATAGTACCTGTAAAATTTACCTGCATTTATACAACATCTCAACCTTACAGAACTCCTTTCAACAGTTTATTTCGTAAGTTAACCATAAAGCAATATCATGGCGTACAATGGGGCTATCGCGAACAACTTGTTGGGCATTACCCCCATGTATTTTACAATTGATAAAACTCATTTTATTAATTTAAAAACATACAATTTAGGGTGATATGTCTCGTTTTATGTATCACAGATTTATATTTATTTATTTATCTATCTGTTCATTTATTAATTCAGTTTATTTATTAACACATCTTAGAAACGTTTCAGGTGAGGAATCCGAAGCGGAAGACAGCAAAAGCGAGCTAAACAGAGGAGGACCTCGAAAGAGCCAAGAAAGTTAGAGCAGAAGGCAGACCTATACGAGAAGTAGCTAGATTATTCAATATTCCTGTTACTACTCTATATGATAGACTTAAATCTGGTAACACGGAGGCACCAAACATGGGGAGAAAACCTGTATTTTCTACAGATCAAGAAAAAGATGGCCTGCCATGTAATTTGTTTAGCCAAAGCGTTTTATGGAATTAGTCAAGCGAATTAAGACGTCTTGCATTTGAGTTTGCAGAAAAAAATGAAATCACAAATAACTTCAATAAAAAGAAACGTGAAGCTGGTGATGACTGGCTTCTTAAAAAGAAATCCTTCCGTAAGCGTAAGGAAACCTGAGGCAACGAGTCTGAATCGCATAACAGCGTTCCAACAAAGATGAAGTTCATAGTTTTTTTTTTTTCACTCTTGTCCGAACTGACGGCTAAGTACAACTTCCCTCCATCGAAGATATTTAATATGGACGAAAGTGGCTTAAGTTGTGTCCAGAAACCAGGTACTATTCTGGCTCACAAAGGTCAGAAGCAGGTAGGAGCTGCTACTAGTGGAGAAAGGGGAAGAACAATAACAAACAGTATGCTGTACAATGAATGCTGTTAGATCGTACATTCCCCCAATGATGATTTTTCCTGTACTGCGCCTTAAAGCCGAATTTAGTCGCTGTGGAGCAGAAGGAACAATCTATGCATGCTCCAAATCGGGTTGGATCACAGAAGAGTTGTTTAAAACCTGGTTGCTACATTTTGCTTCTTTTGTTTGTGCCTCAAGATCAATCCCCGTTCTTCTAGTGCTGGACAACCACTCCAGCCACATTTCTTTGTATTAATATACTTTCTGCAAGGACGATGGTATGTGCATATGTGCATGCTATCATTACCCCCAGATTCTGCTCATCGCATAGAACCCCTTGACATTACTTTCTATGGGCCACTGAAAGCCACTTTCAATAAAGAGAGTGATATTCACATGAGAGAGAACTCAAAGATCGTCATGTCAGATGTGCCGGTCATTTTCAAGAGAGTAGCGAACATTGAGAAAGGGGTGTCCGGCTTCAGAACGACAGGAATATACCCTCTTAACCCAGGTGTTTTCAGTGAAGATGACTTCCTTGGTGCTACAGTGAGAACTGTTCATGACAATGAGACACCTGAAGGAGAACAACCAGGGGAAGAGATTCGTGAAGGAGTTGAAAAGCAGGCCAAATACAATTCCAGCGGATCATATGGCTTTGCCAGTTTGTACCAATCAAAAGGGAAATGGGTACATTTCTCTTGCAGATATTTCACCAATCTCAGGCCCTTCATCAAATTCTGGACAAAAATATCGTGGTGCAGGTGGACAAAAGAAACAACATTCAGAACATCTAACAGCAACAGCAGTAATTTTTTGGAACTGATTTTTAAAATATTTCTATCTACATTTGAATGTTATAACTGTGAGTGCTTACGGGGTAAATATGATGGATTTTACTAATCCACATTGTTTTTCTCACCAGTAAAATCTAGCTTCAAAGCTTAGGTGTTCGGCAATACACCGGTCTCCCCTATAGGCTATGGACATCTAGATCATCAAGTTTCAAGGAAAGGAGAAGAGAAGGAATTTGAATGCACAGAAGAAACAGTCGGTGGTGCCCACAGTATCTAAAAAGGGTGTTGGAAGGAAAAAGAAGAATACCATTGACAAGCCTTCATGCAGTAGGTCAAGTAATTTTGGATCATCAGAAGATGAAGATCTAAGTGAAAATATTTGTGACGACACCGATGAAGATGTTGATCTTGTCTTTATATTGGACATGGATGGTGAATCCAATACGGATTTTGATGAGTTATGTTGTGTTTGTGCGGAATTTGGACGTGACAATGAGTTATGGTAAAAATGTTCAAATGCATCTTGCAAGCATTGGACTCACAAAGACTGCAGTTCTTGGGAAAATAAATCTGAACGTTACTTATGTTATTTTTGCATCAGAAAATGTCAGTACGAGTTTAACCTAAATCATACTGTTCAAAATATTGTAAGTATTGTCAGTAGCCTAAATATAGTTTTCACATCATTCTGAACATATTTGCATGAGGGGTAATGCCGAACGTTGCAGTAATATCGTGGTGCAGGTGGACGAAAGAAACAACATTCAGAACATCTAATAGCAACAGCAGTAATTTTTTGGAACTGATTTTTAAAATATTTCTATCTACATTTGAATGTTATAACTGTGAGTGCTTACGGGGTAAATGCGATGGATTTTACTAATCCACATTGTTTTTTCACCACTCTTTAAACTTTTGTAAAATCTCACTTCAAAGCTTAGGTGTTCGGCAAAACCTCGGTCTCCCTTATAGGCTATGGACATCAGGTTTCACGAATCTCATACCACCATCTCATCTAGTATCTAACTTGGGAGGTGGTGGTGCTGGTGGAGGTGATTTTTGTTTTAAGAGGAAGTACAACTAGGTAACCATCCTTTCTGAAGAAAATGAAGTGGAAAACCAAATGAAAAAAGTAAAAATAAAAGTATTTATTAAACGGAGAATTTCGAAAATGAATAAGAAAACAAAAACAAAAAAATTATTAAACCAAAAAGAACATAGAGGGTCTTGAATAACCCACTCTCACACATAAAACAAATGACAAGATCAGCAGTATTTTCGTCATCGGGTAGTATGAGTTCAACTGTCCCCTGCTGACCGAGGTTCCGTCTTAGGCCGTGAAGGCCGGAAGAGGACCGCCACACGGCAGTTGTCTTCTTAATTGGTCTCAGCTTATTGGGAGTTCGGATAGCTAGCCATTCCGATTCCCAGGACGCCAAGATGGTTCGACGTAGCTGAGAACAAATATCCGTAGCAGGTACGTTCATTGGTGTGTAGGTGGTAAAAGTGACGTTTCTTTGGCAGCTTCATCCGCAAGTTCATTTCCTTGTAATCCCAACGTGGCTTGGGGGCCACGCAAAAGTGATTCTGGTGCCAGCATCACACAACCTGGCTGGAAGGTCACGAATTCGCCGCACCAGTGGGTGTTGTGAGAAACAGATGTCAATAGGCTGCAGAGAACTTAGTGAGTCGCTACATATGAGAAAGTGGTCTCTTTCGTCACACAGTGCAATCTGCAGAGCTTCTAAGATGGCGAAAAGCACCGCAGTATACACGCTACACACATTGGGAAGCGAGATCTTCGTGCTAATATTAGCGGAGACGAAAGAGCATCTTGCAGTTTTCCTCTATCTGTGTCGGTGCGACGTAAAGCCACTAGCAACATTTTTCCCGATCTTAGAACCTTCCGTAAAGACATATCGCGCGGCAAGATACTGGTTAACGAAGTCTAGAAATACCTCCGAAGAACAGAGGCGTCCATGTTCAACTTAGGTCCACGGAGTAGATCTAGCCATATATCCGACTGTGGAACTGGCCACGAAGGTACAGTATTTCGTTGTGTGTCCGGTCAAGACAACCGCCGATAACCACACCTAACCCACGACACAAGCTATCGCCGCTGAAAATCGAAAAAAATGGTGTACGGCCCATCTGTCGACTTGGTTAATACTGAAACAAGCTTTCAATTCGAATCCCAACCGGCCGTGTGGCGTTTGGTCAGTATTGGTACCTCTGGTGGTATTGAGTACTAGATATGCATTGATAGCCTGGATGCCGCAGCATTACACGAATTCTGGCAGCGTACCCGAGGAGTACCAATTGTTTTCTTAACAAGTTGCTTTACGTCACACCGACACAGGTATTATGGCGACGATGGGACAGGAACGGGCTAGGAGTTGAAAGGAACCAGCCGTGGCCTTAAGTAAGATACATTCCCAGCATTTGCCTGGTGTGGAAATGGGTAACCACGGCAAGCCAACTCCAGTGCTGCCAACAGTGGGGCTCGAACACACTATCTCCCGAATACTGGGTATTGGCGGCACTTATACGACTCCAGCTATCGAGCTCGGTAGGAGTATCTTCTGCCACCTTATTTTCAAAAAGATGGAACTCCCGATTCAGTGAGCAGGCTGAGAATCGGGCTAGTACTGAAAGCTGCCGTTGCCATCCTGACTCAACTATTGTGTACACTGTCTAAAAGGTTCAGCGCAAATCTTGATGCTGAACAATTAAGCCGCACTACCATAGTCTCTCTGGGAAAGGATCATAGGCGTGTTAAATCGTACCAGCACCCCACAAAGCGCCGGCGAGAAACTTACATGTTAGGTCTCTTCAAACCGGCTATCTTCAATTGATGAATATACGGCTGCCACGTTAGTCCCTTATCAAAATGGAGACCCAGAACCTACAGGTGTTTATCAATGGAACGACACAGTTCGAAGCAGAGCTCTGCGTCAAGATGTACAATCCGACGTTGACAGAAGTGCACTACCGAGGTCTTTGCCGCTGAAAATAAAAAAAACCAATGCTGTACGGTCCGTATGTCGACTTGGTTAACAGTTTCCAGTAGCTGTCTCTCAGCAACCGCCCTCCAC
Source organism: Anabrus simplex (assembly GCF_040414725.1). Classification (NCBI taxonomy): domain Eukaryota; kingdom Metazoa; phylum Arthropoda; class Insecta; order Orthoptera; family Tettigoniidae; genus Anabrus; species Anabrus simplex. The sequence goes on along the minus strand of NC_090267.1, from coordinate 321,530,238 downwards.
CCGTAGCTGAAATGTAGATATAAAATAATCATCTACATACAGCGACGGAACGACTGCAAGCCCAACTGCGGAAACTATGCCATCGATAGCGACTGCGAACAGTGCGACGCTCAGTACAGATCTGTGTGGTACTCCATTTTCTTCCACGTTATACTGAGAATATGCATTCCCTACACGGACTCGAAAGAGCAAGTGGTACGTCAAACTGCTGTTGACAGACTGTCGGCCCTTTGCCGGTAAGTGACATCTGGTGGCCACTTATGAGAATGTGAGAAACTATCGAAAGTAGTAATGGTTGTTGTGTTTAAAAAGCATGAAGTGTGACGCAGGCTGTAAAAAGAAGTGTTTTCCATTAAATTCGGCATAGAAGAGCTTCCATTTGTAATGGTAAAACTTCCTTAAATTATTGTTCTTGCGTATAATGGTATTACACAACAGTTCGTGGCGACCACGACAGGACATTTGCCTGTCGACAGATGATTGTACCCATGTGGAATATGGAGCTCGAAAGCTTCAATAAATTACTGAAGCAAAGGAGAGCGAAACTGCTAAATAGATTAGTGATTTGACTGAAGAAGAAAATGTCAATATTAGGAAAGTTTAACCATTATCCACCCTGTTAAAAAGTAAGGCGATTTTAAACGAACTGGATGCGAAAGTGCTTAATTTATTAGATCAATTCGAGGCTGATAATGACAAGGAAATAGAAGGGGCTGACGAGTATCAGAAAAAGTATCTGGACCTTAAACTGCGTATTTCAGGAATACGGGTTCAACAAACCGAATATGAAGCGGGCAGTGTTAGTAGTAGGTCTAGTAACCAACAAACCAAGAAGTTCAAGTTGCCGAACTTCGAATTCCGCACTTTTGGAGGGGATTTAAAGGAGTGACTACCATTCTGGGGTCAGTTCTCCAAAATAGATGATTCTGAAATAGATGTGGAGGATAAATTTCAATATTTGACTTAATACAGGCAACATTAAAAGGATTCCATGCTACGTAGGCAGTTATGATCAGTTGGAAACGCAATCGAGGTCATTAGAATCACTCAGTGTCACAACGGACAAGTGTGCCTCTATGTTATCTCCCCTTGGTAAAACGTGCCTCCCCGAAGACTTATTTAGAATCTGGCAACGCAGTATTCCATTGACCTCTGCTAAGAATGCAAAAGAGCGTCTGGAGGGGATAACGAAGGTCCTGAAGTCGATTGTGGAGGGTGAACAGAGAATAAACCTTGCTACATTCTGGTCTTACAAGGTGATAGGACGAAAGAAAAACCGAAGCACAAGGGGAAGAAGAATTGAGACGAAACATTCCAACAGCTATGGAGCTATTAACATCAAATCAACGCAACGACTGTCCGAGTCGTTGGCTGAATGGTCAGCGTACTGGCCTTTGGTTCAGAGGGTCCCGGGTTCGATTCCCGGCCGGGTCGGGCATTTTAAGTTTCATTGGTTAATTCTAATGACTTGGGGCTGGGTGTTTGTGCTGTCCCCAACATCCCTGCAAATCACACACCACACATAACACTATCCTCCACCACAATAACACGCAGTTACCTACACTTAGCAGATGCCGCCCACCCTCATCGGAGGGTGCCTTACAAGGACTGCACCCGGCTAGAAATAGCCACACGAAATAATAATAATATTAACGCAAAGACGACATGTGTGTGCTTTGTGCGGGTCATCACGGCAGTGCAGACTGCTTCACCACTAGAAAAATGTCGATGGCTAACAAACCGAAACTGTTAAGGGAAAAAGGATGTTGTTTTGTGTGTCAGGCCAGGACATCTGGTAAAGAACTGCAAGGCTAAAAAAACATACAATGTACTTGTGGTGGGAAGCATGTTGTTTTAATGTGTAGACAGTTGTTAGAAATACAACATGCTGTCCCCAAAGAAGCAAGCAACAGCGAAGAAAATACAACTCAGGAAGTCACGTTGGCAAACGTTTCCACACTGCCTAAAGTGGTGTTACAAACCCTTCGTGTAAATGTAAGGTCTGATAGAAAGACTGTTCGCGCTTTAATGGATACCGGCTCCCAAAAGTCATATATTTTAAACAGCTTTAAAGATAGGTTACAAATTCATGGCTAAAGGAGACCACCTCCCATTCTCCTTTCGGTGGTGTGGCAACACAACGGAATGAACATGAAGTATACAGGGTGCATGTAGGCGATCTTAACGAGGAATTTCGGTGTAATTTTGAAGCTTTAAAACAAGAAGTGGCCTGTGGAGACATTTCACATATTACGGAAGGGGAATGGATGAACGAGCTGAAGAAATTGAAGACAGATATTACCAATAATGAGGCAAATTGGGGGCCTATAGAAATACTCAGTGGGGCAGACGTGGCTGGCAAACTTATAGCAGGAAGAACAGAATTGCTGTCGTGCGGTTTAGCTGCAGTAGAGACATTGTTAGGTTGGACTTCGATGAGAAAGATACCTAATACCAAGAGAAGTGAAGAAAATGAAGGCTTGCTTGAAAATTCCATGTTTATTAAAGAGGCAAGTATTACTGTTTTGTGGAGGTTGGGTGTCATAGGCATTTCAGATCCTGTAGAGAAAGTTACGCCCCCCGAAGGTATCAGCACATTGATGAAGGTAAAATACATTTTGCCGGGTGTTTTGGAGGCTTGCGTGTTCAAATAGTCCTTAGAGCTATGCTGGGGGTAGCATGTGCTCCTGGTAGGGCCAACCAAGCCGGACAGGTCTAAGGTGATGATTCAGACTAAGAGTGATAGCCTGGTCCTCCAGGTTGGGGGTTGAGGGTTGGGCGTAGGGTTAAGTCCCCTACCTCGTAAACAAATGTTATGGATACCTTAAGATAGACTAAAGTAAAATCCGAGAAACGTGGTGATGACTCGGCGAGAAAAACTGCTAAAGAGAAGGAAAACTGACATTGTCTTAGCAACTTGGACATTGAAAAGACCTGGCAAGTTGAAGGAATTAAGGAATGAATCGGATAAGTATGGAGTAAATATAGCAGCATTGCAGGAACTAAGATGGAAGGGGCAGGGATGATAGGGTCTGGACAATATATCCTGGTGTATAGTGGAGGAGAAGAAGGCAGTAACAGCACAGGCTTTTTCATACAAAAGTCTGTAAAATAAAGAGTGCTTAACTTTTCTGCAATTAATGATACGACGTGCTCTTTGAGACTTCAGGCAAAATTCTTCAATGTTACAGTGTTCTTTGTGTATACCCTACAGAGGAGGTAGAAGGTGAAGAGAAAGATGTAGTTTACACCAAACTGGAAGAAGAAATCAACAAAGTTCGAAGACTTGACGTGAAAATGATCCTTGGAGATCTAAATGCAAAGACTGTAAGAGGTGTATAAAATAGTAGGAAAAGATGATGATGATTACGCTTGATGTTTAAACGGGCCTAACATCTACGTCATCGGCCCCTAATGGTACGACAATGACAATTTAAAAGTCCAAAATCATCTACTGACCAGAATTCAAAACATGAGTAGGAAAAGCCTACAAGAAGGTAGTAATAATAATGGAATGAGACTGATTGATTTTGCAAGTGGAAAACATATGATAATCAAAAGAACTTGGTATCCTCGGAAAAACATAAGGAAGGAGACATGGATATCATCAGATGGAGTTACAAGAAACCAAATAGACCATGTTATTATAGATAGGCGGCATGCGTCAGACGTCATGGACGTCAGAGGTGCTGATGCTGACTCAGTCCACTATCTTGTTAGAATCAAGTAGACAAAAAATAGACTTGGCGAGAACTGAAGAAGTAAGAAGAAAGGCAAAACACAATGTTGAGGGCCTGAAAAACGAGGAATTGCAAGAGAAATACAATAAAAAATAGTAGAATCTCTGGAAATAAAAAAGGAGTTCTGTGAGAAAGGATAAGTGGAAAGAAAGTGGGAGATACTGAGAACAACTGTGAGTGAAGTTGCACATGATACTTTGGGAAAGAAGGAACATGTAAAGAGAGCAGAATGGTTTGATGGCAATGTTTAACACTAATTCAAGAGAGGAATGAAGCCAGAAAAAGAATGCTTCAAAGGACAAGGCAAACAGTGGAAGAGTACAGGGAGAAGCAGAGAAGAGCAGATAAGGTACATGGACGTTAAAAAAAACTTTTGAGAGAAATAGAATATAAGAACTGGATGAAAACATCATTGGTAACAAAAACAAAATGCTCGAAAGGTAGCAGAAGTATGTTTACATGTTACTCAATGGAAATAATGAGGATCATACAGAAGAGGAAAACATCAATAACGATTGGGAAGAAAGAGAATTGAATGAGGAGTCAGCAGAGCAGCCAGATTTAGAAGAAGTCAAGATTGCAATTAAAGCATTAAAGAACAATAAAGCCCCAGGTGAAGACAGAATGGAGTCAGAGTTGTTGAGGTATGAGGGAGAGGGAATAGACACGACGGCTCATGAATTGATAAAGGAGGTTTGGATGAAGGAGGAAAGTCCCAAGGATTGGACAGTGGGCATAATTTATCCAATAAATAAGAAGGGAGATAAGACAGTATGTGGAAATTATCGAGGGGTCATATTGCTGGATGGAACTTACAAGGTGTTTGGTAAGATATTGGCCTCACGACTGGAATTCAGGATGGAAAGAATACTAGGAGATTACCAAGCAGGCTATGGGAGAAACCGCTGTACAATGGACTGGAGAAGTTTTATGAGTATGACAATCAGCTTCATCAGCTGTATGCTGATTTTAAACAGGCATATGGCAATCTAGATAGCGGCAAAACTTACAAAATTATGAGAGTTTGGAATCCCGAGGAAACTAATTAGGTTGACAGAAACGACCATGAAAACAACAGTATGCACGGTGAGAGTGGAACAGGATCTGTCAAAGACGTTTTTAGTGGAGAGGGGGCTGAGGCAGGGAGATGTGCTCTCCACACTGTTGTTCAATTTAGCACAGGAGAAAGTAAATCGCCAACTACCCATCAACCTAGGAGGAACCATTCTGAACAAATCAGTACAAGTGATAGCATATGCTGGCGATATGGTAATTACTGCAGAAACGAAAGAGCTCTTGAAGAGAATTTATTATGCTCTGTTAGAAGAGAACTTTCGGTGGTGTGTCGAGCTCCTGTTTTCTACACGACCTTCACACAGGGTTACCAGATTTGTACAACCAAAAGGGAGGGCATTGTTTTCTACATCACCTATTTTTTTCCTGGTTGTTGATACTTTAGTAGCAATTACCCTAATGTAATAAACACAGGAACTAGTAATGCATACTACAAAACTAATCCGCATGCTGCAGTTCTAGTAGCATATTTTATCTGTTTGGGCTGCTTCCATTAATATCCTGACACTTAAGAAATTATTATATACTGTAGCACAGATTAACAATTACCGTCATTATCACCATCCCTACGTTCATAATGTGTACAAACTTGAATTTCAGCTTTCAATGTATCAACGTTCAATCTATTCTTAACATCTGTCCACAGAGATATAATTTTAGAAATTATTCTTTCATATTCTGCATTGGAGTTTGAAATGGAAACAAAAGAGGCGATTATTTTGTGATGTTCTCCAATACTAATTACCGTATTTTATCGCGTAATTCCCCCCTTTTCTTCTCAAAAACACTAGGGAGGGAATTACGCGAGTGGTGCTTCTAGGCATTCAGAAAGGAAGAGAAACTATGTATTAGGTAAAAGTTATATTTACGGTAATACCGGTATGTGAAAAAGTGGTACCTACCAGCATATATTTTCAATTAACACAAAAGAATACCACGGTTTCATTAGGCTACAATGAAGAGCAGCAATGCATTGTTTCATTGTTTCTTTTCTCTCACTATTCAGCGGCCTCACTTTCGTCACTATCATCACTATTTTCAGGTTCAGATAACACATCATCATCTTCATTTTCACTATTCCACAAAATGTCGTCCTCGGAACCGTCAATGGCACAAGAAATTCCAGTTTTTTAAAACTCTTCTTAACAATATCGACACTAATTTTCTCCCACGCAGGGATTACCCACTCGAACATCGTCGGTATTGATGGCTTCCTTATCTTGCCTCCTGGAGTCAGCTGATGAGATCCCGCCGCCATCCATTCTGAATACAGGGGTCGAAGACGTTCTTTGAAAGATTTGTTGACGCTGACATCTAAAGGTTGAAGAATGGACGTTAAACCTCCAGGGATGATGACAGGATGGGACTTCATCAGTTTCATTTTCTCTTTTACAGCTTCCACAACGTGACCCTGTAAACTGTCTAGGACAAGAAGGGACTTCTTTTGTAATAATGCCCCTGGTCGTCTTCCCCAGACTTTTTCCAACCAATCCACCATTAAATCTGCTGTCATCCAGCCCTTTTCTTGAACTCGTAAGTGAATTCCATGCGGGGTAGTCTCCTTTGGTAATGTCTTTCTTTTAAAGATGACATACGGTGGAAGTCTTTTGCCGTCTGCTGTAATGCACATCACTGTGCATCTTAGACGCTTCGCTACAATTGTCTTCACAAGGACACTTTTTGAGCCAGTTGGAGCAACGGTGGTGTTTGGCGGCATATCAAAAAACACTGGCGTCTAGTCAGCGTTACCAACCTGACAAAGTAAATAGTCATATTGCTGTAGCACTTGTATTACGTAACGATGGAACTCGATTACCATATCTGTGTAGTCTCGAGGTAAACACTGACACAATGATGTTCTCCTCCGTAAACTGAGAGTTTGCCGTCTCATAAAACGAATCACCCAACCAAAGCTTGCTTTAAAAATCCTTTCTGTCAATGTTGAGCGTGGCAACTATCTCGCGAGCTTTGTTCTGAATCATTTCGTAAGAGACAGCACAACCACCATTCCGAAGTTCACTGACATAAGCAATTACACCATTATCAATTTCGGGATATTTCCCTGTTTTAGGCCCACAGAAAGATTTGGAGCTTGCCTTTGCAGTCATGAGTTTATCTTTTTGTCTCCACCATTACCGTATTGAATTAGGATCAACGGAGAAATGTCTTCCTGCAGCTTTCACTCCGTTTGTATCGGCGTAAGATAACACATTTAATTTAAATGTTGCCGTGTAGTTGGAATATTTCGACATTATGACGACTTATAACAAACTGACCTAGAAACAAGTCTACAACTTCACTGTTCAAATTTACGATATGTAGTGACAATGGAAACATTTTTATGTCAAGTACCGCTGTGTTCATTGTTGTCCATTATCAAGTCATTTTGAAGGCCACTCCAGTAACAACAAACCAGGAGAGGGAAATACGCGCGATATTAATACAATCATTCTTAATGATGAAAAATCGTAGGGGAGGGAAATATGCGAGGGGGGAGCTTATGCGATAAAATACGGTGTATATATGTTGAAAACTCGTTCGACTTCATAAATCTCAAACAATACCTGTGAAACACCTGTGGGTCCAAACTGCGGCCAAAGGAGGACGTCAATTTTATGCCCCAAAACCGGACGTCTGCCAACTTTGATGATGATGAAGAAGATTGTTGTTTAAAGGGGCATAACAGCTAGGTTACCGGCCTGTAATTGTATGAGGTGCAAAGAAACGGTACGGTAATTAAAACTTCAAAATGTATCCACTGATTGGAATCTAAACCGAATGATAATGAAAAATGACCATGAATCCAAAACAGTCAGTGGATCCGATTCACAAGGCCTTATTTTCAGAGATGATACTTGTTGTCCAAAGGGGTCCAAAATCCAGGTTACCGGCCCCTTATAATAGTAATCACTGGTAAAGCAGAACTATGGTGTACCTCCGATAGTGGTACTAATCACAGATAATATGGACACTTGGCATGTATACACAATGGCTCCACCGACAGGTAACACAAACCCATGGTGTTTCGCACATAAGGATACTACTCACACGCAACGCAGACCCATGGTGCTCCTCGCTTAGTGGGACAAATCACGGGTCCCGGTATTCTCATGGTGTTCCACAGATAGTGAAACTAATCATAAGCCACGTACACTTATGGTGTTGCTCACACAGTGGTACTAATCATAGGCAATGTAGACTCGCGGTGTATCACACATTATGGCAAACCCACGGTGTTCCTCATATAATGGTAGGCTAATGTAAGGTAATTTGGTGATAATTTTACATTATAGCAAAGTAGTATAATAGGACAGTTCGGCGGCCTCCTCCTCCTCCCGCGGGAAATTTGAATTTTGGCGCGAGATTTGAATTTGTAAACAAAGCCACGTGCTTTTTGACAGCTGTCATCGACAACAACGCATCGCTAACCTCACTGCTGCCATCTTGACGGGCCTAAACCTCAGTGGTACCAACTTAACCTAACTAGCGCGAGATTTGAATTTGTAAACAAAGCCACGTGTTTTTGACAGCCACGTGCTTTTTGACAGACAACAACGCATCGCTAACCTCACTGCTGCCATCTTGACGGGCCTAAACCTCAGTAGTACCAACTTAACCTCACAAGCGCGAGATTTGAATTTGTAAACAAATCCACGTGTTTTTGACAACTGTCATCCGCCATCTTTAAACTACAGAGCACCGTGCTGCCCTCTTTATCGCAGTAGCTGCAAATTCGTCACCTGTCATCCGCGGTGCTGCCATCTTAACGGGCCTAAACCTTAGTGCTACCAACTTAACCTAACTAGCGTGAGATAAACAAATCCACGTGCTTTTTTGACAGCTGTCATCCGCCATCTTCAATATATAGAGCACAGTGCTGCCCTCTTTAGCTACTTACCTTTGAAATGTGGTGGTGGATAATTTGAAAAATGCTTTTTGACAGCAGCCATCTTTGAGCACCGTGCTGCCCTCTTTAGCTAGATACCTGTGGTGGCAGACAATTCCACGTGACAGCAGCCATCTTTGAGCACAGTGCTGCCCTCTTTGTGGTGGCGGGAAATTCCCCGTGCTTTACAAACTCACGTGCTTTTTTCTGACAGCTGTCATGCGCCATCTTGCATCACAAACCTCAGTGCTGCACTCTTTAGCTAGATACCTTTGAAATGTGGTGGCGGAAATTTGAAACGTTCTACATTCTCTTGTTTGGAAACAAACCTATGCACTTTTTTGACAGCTATCATCCGCCATCTTTAATCCAGAGAGCACCGTGCTGCCCTCTTTAGCTACTTACCTTTGAAATGTGGTGGCGGCAAATTCTACGTGCTTTACAAACCCATGTGCTTTTCTGACAGCTGTCATCCGTCATCTTTAATCCAGAGAGAACAGTACTGCACTCTTTAGTTGAAATGTGGTGGCGGCAAATTCCACGTGCTCTTGTTTGGAAACAAATTCTACGTGCTCTTCAGTTGTCATTCACCATCTTTAATCAAGAGAGCACCGTGCTGCCCTCTTTGTGGTGGCGGATAATTTGAAAAATTCATTTTGACAAGCAGCCATCTTTAATCCAGAGAGAACAGTGCTACCCTCTTTAGCTACTTACCTTTGAGGCGGACTATTTGGAAAAAATCTATTTGATAAGCTGTCATCCGCCATCTTGCATTGCAAACCTCAGTGCTGCACTGTTTAGTTGAAATGTGGTAGCAGATAATTTGAAAAATTCTTTTTGACAAGCAGCCATCTTTAAACTACAGTACACCGTGCTCCTATCCTGCAGGTAATTCCACCCGCTGCCATCCACCATCTTTAATCAACAGAACACCGTGCTGCTATCTTTATCGTAGTAGCGAGCAAATTTAATATCTAGATGCTTTTCTAACAGCTGTCATCCGCCATCTTGCATCGCAAACCTCAGTGCTGCACTCTTTAGTTGAAATGTGGTGGCGGATAATTTGAAGAAATCTTTTTGACAAGCAGCCATCTTTAATCAACAGAGCACCGTGCTGCCATCTTTAGCTACCGCCATCTTACATCGCTTACCTCGCTGCAGCACTCTTTAGTTGAAACGTGGTGACGGTAAATTCGAACAAGTTTAATCATACATCGGGGGAGCTAGAGTAAGCACGTTCTGCAGTGATGACATCATGCATGTTTAGACTTGTCCGTATTCTTAAGAGTAAGTCGGTGTAAACGAATGTCTTGGCGGTAAATTCGAACAAGTTTAAACATGCATCGGGGGAGCTAGAGTAAGCACGTGCTGCAGTGATGACGTCATCATGCATGTTTAGACTTCTCCGTTTTCTTAAGAGTAAGTCGGTGTAAACGAATGTCGTGGCGGTAAATTCGAACAAGTTTAAACATGCATCGGGAAAGCTAGAGTAAGCACGTGCTGCAATGATGACGTCATTGTGCATGTTTAGACCTGATCGCTTTCTTAAGAGTAAGTCGGTGTAAAGCAATGCAATAAGTACATTTTTGAATGCGATCAAATATTTATTTACAAATGTACTACAATAGTGTTCGTTTTTGCTGCTGACAAGGTTGGTATGCTTCTTAACAATGTATGCTTCTGAAATGCCTCCTGCAACATTCAAATTAAACAAAACATTTAGAAATATATTATACTAAGTATGTTATGCTTTACAGAGAAGGTCATATACTTCTTACCTTGTTGTTATTCCTTTTCGGAATCATCATCATCATCATACGGTACTAGAGAAAGTTCATTCATACACTGTGTACAGTGTTCAATCCTCGGATTTGGTCCATCCCAATCATCATCACCATTTTCTCCTCGATGTTTGTAATGTCATTGACAGGTTCTGCATAAAGCTACTTCGATCGACATCTTACTGTGTAGAGGAAGGATGCCCCAAAAATTATATACGTAAGAGGCAGCGTACGTAGATAAATATCCTGGTGGTAAGTATTGAATAAGATGTTTCGGCATCGACGATCTATGTTTATAGAACATCTTAATAGCCTCACTCACTCGTGTAAGATAAATAAGATGTTGCGTATGAGCATGCAAACAGCATGCACATTTGCAGTTTTGTTCCATAGCGTACGATGTTGAAGCACACACTAATGAAAATGATAAGAGCTATTCTTATTTATAGTCTCGTAACAATATCCGTTAGCGGATGGTAAGTAACATCACTCATATGTAGGTTGCTGTGTTAGCAGGAATGTTTTCAGACGTTTCAAATTCTAAACGAATATCAACTGGAGATTCTTTTATAGATTCTTCATGATAAGAGCAGTCTATAACTCCAATCGGTGCTTTATTTTTAAATTCTTGAGGTGTAAATAGCGGACGATCTTCTTTCTGATAATACGATGATTGAAATTTACAAAACATGTCATAGAGCATCCCAAACTTATTTTGCTCAAAGTTAATGTCTATGTTTTCGTAGGCATACGTAATTCCGTTGAGATATAGTCTAACGTGTCTTAATTTACAGTGATCAAGCAGTGAGCTATCTTTTTCGTGTTTGAATTTACGATTAGTTTGAAATCCAAAAATAATGTACAAGGGCTTCTCAGTAAAACGTGATGTTTTAACAGCCCAGCTATGCTTGTTTGTAGGTGGTAACACAGGATATTCATGCAGCTCCCAACTTCTAAAACGTATAGGTAATGGTGTATCATTTTCTACAATCTTGAGCAATCGAAGTTTTTCACGAACAGGTAAGGTTACATGTGAAATCCTCCACAGTATACGATGCAGTGTTATTTTTTATCCTACTGGTGTTTCTACTGCTTTAAGAGAATTGTAATCACTTCGATCACGGATTAGAATAAGCTCTTGTTTTGCGTTGATTATAATACGTGTAAAGTCTTCTGCGAATCCCAAAATATGTTTCAGTGATAACATACCCGTAAAAGTACCATCCTCATTAATCATCCAGTTGTTAGTAGCTTTTGGACACCATCCAGCCATGCGCAAAAGATTACTTTCTTCATCACAGAAAGACGGGTAGAGTTTCATTGCACTTCGTTCGATCTATTTCAACATTATTTACTTCATATCGCGCTTCAGAAAAGAGAAAAGCTAGAGCATGGTTGTTTAGTTGTGAAGTGCTTGGTCCACTTCCATCCGACTTTTCTAGTTGTCCTTCAATATAGAGGTAGCTTTCGTGTGGTAAGGTGTATACATCTTGCTGATTAATAATAAAATGAATTTCATCATTGTTATTTAATCCAAACGTAAAAGGTTGGTAGGAATGAAGCTCACTTCGTACTACCCCTTCACGACTTTCTACTGTATTCGTAATGTCTAGCATTTCTTCCATTCTGTTGTAGTAGTGTATATCCTAAATCTTGGAGTATCTGCTTATGGGTATCTGTTAACTCGATGAGTCTCTGCACACATGTAGTATGTCTTCGGAATGTACACCGTGTTTTATAGATGGTTTTCATACTGGTTTAAGATGTAGTTTGTAAGCTACGTACGCGTGCTGATCTAAATGAATAAGCTGATTATGTTTATTTACAAATCTAAGAGTAATGTTGCTAATGTGTTTTACAGACACAGGATGATAAAGAACTACTGCTGGTTTCTCACAAATAGTATATCCACGTTCCTCTGTAACAATAAAGTCGTGCAGGACGTGCGAAGGTTGTAGATTCCTATTCAAGTCTGTAATAATATTACAAGTAATGTTCACATTATAATCATCGAAGAGTTTTATAGGTTGATCAGACTCGTGACGTACGTTCGGTAGGAGCTCCCTCGATGAAAATCCAAGCAGTGGTCCAATCGAATCAGGTTGTGATTTGAAGTCAATCTTAAATGATGATTCAGTAACACATTTATGTGTAATGTTGCTTATAGTGATTGAGAACTTGTAATTAAGTGTGCTAAATGTTCGTCATTACACCGTTACAGCTTTTTAGTTATTGATAAAGAAAGTGATGTACAGCATGGACGATATCGCATGGGTTTCGATCATTTTATATGCATTAACACAGAATTACAGTAACTACTTGATTAAAAACCATCATCATGTTAACATCTAGCAAGGAGATCACAAAACATATCATCCAAGCTCGAAACAATATTCGACGGAAATTTAAAGAGCTTAAACGTATTCAAGCAGACACGGATTTATTTTTAAAAACACAACTAAGTACACCACTCAAAGAAATTTTTAATTCTACTTCATTACCGCAGTCTACTTCAAGTTTTGCTTCTATGCAAACATCATATCATAAAGAGAAGCATGAAGAAGAAGAAGAAGAAGAAGAAAAGCATGAACAAGATAAGAAAGAGAAGAAGCAGGATGTAGATCAGGAAGAGGAAGATAAGGAAGAAGAAGAACTTAATGATACATCACCATCTAAGCGTGTTGAGTTTTTAACTACAGATGTTATTGCTGATACACCTACTACATCGACGCAAAATCTACCATCTTTGTCTGAGGTTATGATTACACCAGAGTACCGCAATCAGTTTAGAACTTTTATTCAAGATACCTATGGATCTCTCTTTGCAACTTATATAGAAAAACTTTTTACAGGACAAACTGACACTACCTACGGTATTCGCTACGAAGATGACTGTTTCTGGATAGGAAATTCAAATGTTAAGATTAATAACAACAAACTCATTGTAAAAGGTGCTACCTATAAACCTACGAAAGGACTCTTAGAACTTCTTTTCTCACGAATACCTGACAAGGATATAATTTTACAAGATGATCTTAAAAAATATAAAGCAATACTTTTTGCTACTGACGCAACACGACGTAATTACAAGAGAACAGAAGCTGTAAATGCGAATAAGAGTTACAAGTACCGTGAGTTTATTTCTAAGCTGTTTCCGACAGCACGTAGTCTTGATGTTATCTACAAGCCTTTGTTGCCGTATGTGGATGTAAGATACTGGAATGATCCAAACTTACTCGTTGAACGATTACAACTTTTAAGAGCATCGCAAGAGGCTGGTCACACTGGTCACGGATCAGAAATTCTAGAAATAGAAAGAGAACTATGTTATGCCGGTATTAATTTGTAATGGCTCGTCAAGAGAAGAACTCACCTGTAAAGGTAAACATCGCACATGAGTTACATAAACCAGCACGTCGCGCCTACTGTCGCAGACGCGTTATTACACGAGGAAAAGATGATCTCTGGCAAGCAGACTTACTAGAAATGATTCCATATGCCTCTAGTAATAAGGGGTATAAGTATCTACTTACTGTTATCGATGTGTACTCGAAGTTTACTTTTGCACAACCCGTGCGTTCTAAAACAGCAGCTCAAGTTAAAGAAGCATTTAAACATATTGTTGAAGAATCGAAACGCTGCCCAAGGCTTCTTCAAACTGATCAAGGTAAAGAGTTTTACAACAAGGATTTTTCTTCTTACCTCAAGTTACTTGGCATTCAACACTACTCTACGTTCAGCAATCTCAAAGCAAGTGTTGTAGAACGCTTTAATCGTACACTCAAAACAATGATGTGGCGAGAATTTACAGCGCAAGGTTCATATCGTTGGATTGATCTGCTACCTAGACTTTTATCTACCTACTACGATACACCTCATCGCACTATCGGAACAAAGCCACGTCTTGTTACAAAGAATACACCTCGTATAAATGCTATTCATCTTGTAATTAAAACAGCCGATGCACGTCGCTATCGATTTAAAGAAGGTGATTTTGTTCGCATCAGCAAACACAAGTCTATCTTTGCAAAAGGATACACACCTAACTGGAGCACTGAAATTTTTCAAATCAGAAGTGTTAAGCTTACTAATCCAGTTACGTATTTACTTCGCGATCTCAGAGGACAGCCTATTGAAGGAGGATTCTACATCGAAGAACTGCAGAAAACAAAATATCCTGATCACTATTTAGTTGAACGTGTTATTCGACGCCGTGGCAATAAACTGTATGTTAAATGGCTTGGTTTTAATAACAGCTTTAATTCATGGATTAATAAAGAGGATGTACTTTAAATCTTATGTGTGTTTTCTTTTAATCCTCTACGTTTCCTTTCTTCTAAGTCACTGGGACATGCTGTAGGATTAAACAACACCTGTAATATGTTTTGACAATTCATATTTATTTTAGAATATATATATATATATATATATATATATATATATATACATATTTTTATCCTTTGTCTATTTTACGGTCTTTGTCACTCAGTTTTCGTTTTATTGAACCAACAACGACAAGTGCTGCTATCTTCTGAGCAGCTAAAGCACTAGGTAATAACACACACACACACAGCATAACTTTACGAAACAGATTTTAACAGCTACACGACATACTCTATGCAGGCAGCATGTAACTACGTGTCAGGCGAACGTGTTCTAGGGCCGCAGGGGAGATGAAGCACGAAGAAAAGAAGATCAATCACTCTATTGATGAGTCCACGCCCAACATGCTTCCTCATCTTTTTCCCAGCACGTTTCTTCACCTTTTCCTTGTTTACTCTCTCCACAGCCATGATAAGTGTTTATAAGCGAAGACAACTCGTTAGTTTTAGGTCCGTGATACAGTTTAATTCGTTGACATGTACGGCACAGTCTCACAGAAGGTCTTCTACCTAAACTCACGTGTTCATGATGTAAACTACACGTTTGAAGCTCTGACAAAACAGGATCTTGAGTCCACTCACGAGGCACCTTATCCCAAATCATCTTTACGGCATTCGCAGCTACATTAACCAAAAATGCCTTTGGTAATGCTTTTAACACTTCTTCAGTAAAAGTGTTTAGTTTCTTTTTGCATGCATAAAACTTTACGATCGCATTTTCAACTGCGTTACACTTGGTATCTGTCAGAAATGACATGATGTCTTTACTCTACACATGTTTCTTTTACACTAAGGTTATTTCGACACTGCAGTTTACATATGTTGTTCACTTCCCGGCATGCACTGCAACACAACCAATCAAAGAGCATGCATATATGTTGTAAAGACTGTTTACTTGTTTCTCTACTATGCTCTTTCGGAAGAGTTTTATATGATGGGCACCCCAATTCATGCATGTCGATAATTTCACACGATGATGGTAGAAAATCACGCAACCATTCTTTCTTTTCACAACCCTTTAGAAGAACAAGATCTGCTCTTGACAAATGTGCATTCAACATTAACGGTAGAAAACGATAAGATATTCGTTTTTCTTCCCACTTCAAACCTAAATTGTTCTCAATCCACTGAGTCTGCTTTTTATCTTCATCTATTTGCAAACAGTAAGGGAACCGTGGGCTAAATACTAAACTAACAAGTTTTGGTGCCCACAACACACTGCAATCTAACACAGCCACCTCTTTAAACACAAATTTGTTTCCGTTGCACATCAACTATTAATGTTTTCGTCATGTTTGCACTCTACTCTCTATCACTGTTTCTTGAAGACTAAAGCTTTTAGTCAACGAACGGGTTTAAACATGCACACCTACAATAACGTCATCACTGCAGCACGTGCTTACTCTAGCTTTCCCGATGCATACTTATTCAATCAATCAATCAATACTGATCTGCATTTAGGGCAGTCGCCCAGGTGGCAGATTCCCTATTTGTTGTTTTCCTAGCCTTTTCCTAAATGACTTGAAAGAAACTGGAAATTTATTGAACATCTCTCTTGGTAAGTTATTCCAATCCCTAACTCCCCTTCCTATAAATGAATATTTGCCCCAGTTTGTCCTCTTGAATTCCAACTTTATCTTCATCACAATATCTTTCCTACTATTATAAACGCCATTCAAACTTATTCGTCTACTAATGTCATTCCACGCCATCTCTCCGCTGACAGCCCGGAACATACCACTTAGTCGAGCAGCTCTCCTTCTTTCTCTCAATTCTTATCAACCCAAACATTGCAACATTTTTGTAACGCTACTCTTTTGTCGGAAATCACCCAGAACAAATCGAGCTGCTTTTCTTTGGATTTTTTCCAGTTCTTGAATCAGGTAACCCTGGTGAGGGTCCCATACACTGGAACCATACTCTAGTTGGGGTCTTTCCAGAGACTTATATGCCCTCTCCTTTACATCCTTACTAAAACCCCTAAACACCCTCATAACCATGTGCAGAGATCTGTACCCTTTATTTACAATCCCATTTATGTGATTACCCCAATGAAGATCTTTCCTTATATTAATACCTAGATACTTACAATGATCCCCAAAAGGAACTTTCACCCCATCAACGCAGTAATTAAAACTGAGAGGACTTATCCTACTTGTAACACTCACAACCTGACTTTTAACCCCGTTTATCAACATACCATTGCCTGCTGTCCATCTCACATTTTCGAGGTCACGTTGCAGTTGCTCACAATCTTGTAACTAATTTATCACTCTATAGAAAATAACATCATCCGCAAAAAGCCTTACCTCCGATTCCACTCCTTTACTCATATCATTTATATATATAAGAAAACATAAAGGTCCGATAATACTGCCTTGAGGAATTCCCCTCTTAATTATTACAGGGTCAGATAAAGCTTCACCTACTCCAATTCTCTGAGATCTATTTTCTAGAAATATAGCAACCCATTCAGTCACTCTTTTGTCTAGTCCAACTGCACTCATTTTTGCCAGTAGTCTCCCATGATCCACCCTATCAAATGCTTTAGACAGGTCAATCGCGATACAGTCCATTTGACCTCCTGAATCCAAGATATCTGCTATATCTTGCTGGAATCCTACAAGTTGATCTTCAGTGGAATAACCTTTCCTAAAACCGAATTGCCTTCTATCGAACCAGTTATTAATTTCACAAACATGTCTAATATAATCAGAAAGAATGCCTTCCCAAAGCTTACATACAATGCATGTCAAACTTACTGGCCTGTAATTTTCAGCTTTATGTCTATCACCCTTTCCTTTATACACAGGGGCATTCCTTTACACCGACTTACTCTGAAGAAAACGGACAAGTCTAAACATGCATGATGACGTCATCACAGCAGCACGTGCTTACTCTAGCTCCCCCGATGTATGATTAAACTTGTTCGAATTTACCGTCACCACATTTCAACTAAAGAGTGCAGCAGCGAGGTAAGCGATGTAAGATGGCGGTAGCTAAAGATGGCAGCACGGTGCTCTGTTGATTAAAGATGGCTGCTTGTCAAAAAGATTTTCTCAAATTATACGCCACCACATTTCAACTAAAGAGTGCAGCACTGAGGTTTGCGATGCAAGATGGCGGATGACAGCTGTTAGAAAAGCATCTAGATATTAAATTGCTCGCTACTACGATAAAGATTGCAGCACGGTGTTCTGTTGATTAAAGATAGTGGATGACAGCGGGTGGAATTACCTGCAAGATAGCAGCACGGTGTACTGTAGTTTAAAGATGGCTGCTTGTCAAAAAGAATTTTTCAAATTATCTGCTACCACATTTCAACTAAACAGTGCAGCACTGAAGTTTGCAATGCAAGATGGCGGATGACAGCTTATCAAATAGATTTTTTCCAAATAGTCCGCCTCAAAGGTAAGTAGCTAAAGAGGGCAGCACTAAGGTTAGCAATGCAAGATGGTGGATGACAGCTGTGACGTGAAAATTACCCGCAAGATAGCAGCACGATGCTCTTTTCATTAAAGATGGCAGCTTGTCAAATAGAATTTTTCAAATTAACCGCCTCAAAGGTAAGTAGCTAAAGAGGGCAGCACTCTTCTCTCTGGATTAAAGATGGCTGCTTGTCAAAAAGAATTTTTCAAATTATCCGCCACCACAAAGAGGGCAGCACGGTGCTCTCTTGATTAAAGATGGTGGATGACAGCTGAAAAGCACGTAGAATTTGTTTCCAAACAAGAGCACGTGGAATTTGCCGCCACCACATTTCAAAGGTAAGTAGCTAAAGAGGGCAGCACGGTGCTCTCTGGATTAAAGATGGCGGATGATAGCTGTCAAAAAAGTGCATAGGTTTGTTTCCAAATAAGAGAATGTAGAACTTTTCAAATTGCCGCCACCACATTTCAAAGGTATCTAGCTAAAGAGTGCAGCACTGAGGTTTGTGATGCAAGATGGCGCATGACAGCTGTCAGAAAAAAGCACGTGAGTTTGTAAAGCACGGGGAATTTCCCGCCACCACAAAGAGGGCAGCACTGTGCTCAAAGATGGCTGCTGTCACGTGGGATTGTCTGCCACCACAGGTATCTAGCTAAAGAGGGCAGCACGGTGCTCAAAGATGGCTGCTGTCAAAAAGCATTTTTCAAATTATCCGCCACCACATTTCAAAGGTAAGTAGCTAAAGAGGGCAGCACTGTGCTCTATATATTGAAGATGGCGGATGACAGCTGTCAAAAAAGCACGTGGATTTGTTTATCTCACTCTAGTGAGGTTAAGTTGGTAGCACTAAGGTTTAGGCCCGTTAAGATGGCAGCACTGCGGATGACAGGTGACGAATTTGCAGCTACTGCGATAAAGAGGGCAGCACGGTGCTCTGTAGTTTAAAGATGGCGGATGACAGTTGTCAAAAAGCACGTGGATTTGTTTACAAATTCAAATCTCGCGCTTGTGAGGTTAAGTTGGTACCACTGAGGTTTAGGCCCGTCAAGATGGCAGCAGTGAGGTTACCGATGCGTTGTTGTCGATGACAGCTGTCAAAAAGCACGTGGCTTTGTTTACAAATTCAAATCTCGCGCCAAAATTCAAATCTTGAGGAGGAGGAGGAGGCCGCCGAACTGTCCTATTATACTACTTAGCAACATAAATGGGAAAAATACATGATTTATTTCCTTCAAATTGCATGTATCATATAGAACAGAACATTAGCTATAGGTTTTGATCATGCATGTTTTCTTGCAATTACTTTATCTTCTTGATCTCTTACATGATTTTGCACAGTTCAACTGAGTCAGGTTAATTGGTGATACACATAGGTAATTTGGTGATAGTAGCAAAGTAATTTGGTGATAGTTATTTTAGATGACTTTTTACTTTCAAGAGTTGTATAACTACATTTCACAGGAGTTTTCGTCTTGTGATGAGTCTTCACAACACACGTGACCCATATACACGATTATGTCGTCATCAGTATCTTACGATTGGCCAATCTTCATTCATAGTATGTCTACAAAATCTGCATTGAATCCACATTGCCCCAATTTTGCGTTTTGAATCATGAGAATACTATCACATGACACATATCCAATCATCATCTACTGTAACTTTACACCTGAAGGTCCAGGAATCAGTAAGTCAACATCAACCTTACTAGGTCTTCTTTCCTCTTACTGTTGCTGATCGGGAGGGGTGTGGCACTTCGCGGAAGTGTCTCTTCTGCTGTTTGTGAGTCTTTCACGTCTTAGTTCATTGGGAAGCTGATGGAAGTGCTCAACATTGGAATTTGAGTCTGCAGATTCACTTCTTTCTTAGACAGGTCTCTTAGTTATGAGAGACGAGGCAGTAGCTACAGAAGAAGTCACATCTTGGTTAAAAAGCACTATTCTAACCTTTCTAGATCCACATGTTATGTTGGCATGGGAGAAGCTTGAAATAAATGCAGGATTGAACAATAAACGGAAATTAAACTGGTTTGGTTCATCGTTGGGATGATTTCGCATGTAATCCAAGTTTGGGTAAGATACCTTCTGCAATACCTCTTTCTTCACTGTTTCAGAGCCACCGTTTGAGAGACCACCATGGAACAGCTTTGAATTGAGGCTCGGTACACTGTCATATTACCTTCAGTCACTAATCTAGCAGCCTCCACTAAGTCTGAACTGTTTTACTGCTTATATACATAAGGATTATCATCTTGTCCACGATTTCGTTTCATGTTGTTTTTTCGGAATTTTACCGTGAGTTAATTTAGTGATAGTCTATTTTCTGAAAATGATGAAATTTCTTAATTTACACTATCTACAACTGAAATTTATATAAAATTCTCATTCCTTCAGTCGTTTAATGAACCAAGCTGTAAATAGAAAATAATATTATTGTGGGTTACCACAATCTGAATAGAAACTGCTTAAATATTTCGCTGTTATCTTAAGGTTTGTGTTGAAAATGACTATGGCATTCAACTTTTCTCTCAATGCAAAAATAACGCACTTTCTTAGGAACAGTTTGACACCAATACTAACTAAAACATACGCTATATTTTCACAGTTCATTTCACTTGAATAGAATCCTGCATTTCATAAGTCTGCACTTGCCAAATCACTACAGCTGAGTGTTACAAAATCTCATAACTCAGTAAATCAAAGGGTCCAAGGATTATACCTGAGCGCGGGACAAAGGAAAAACCCAGGACACCCAGCTGACAACAGCTGAGCTAAAAAATAGAACAGGTTTTGTGCTGGCATTCGTTTAAAATATTAACACCAAAATACCTTACTTCACCCTACTACAATTTTTTTGGCTATTTGCTTTACGTCGCACCGATACAGATAGGTCTTATGGCGACGATGGGATAGGAAAGGCCTAGAAATTGGAAGGAAGCGGCCGTGGCCTTAATTAAGGTACAGCCCCGGCATTTGCCTGGTGTGAAAATGGAAAACCATCTTCAGCGCTTCCGACAGTGGGGCTCGAACCAACTATCTCCCGATTACAGGATACTGTCCGCACTTAAGTGACTACACCTATCGAGATCGGTAAAATGGTACTACTCTCAGGAAATGCAAACCCAGGGTTTTCCTCACATAGTCGTACTAATCACGGGCGTTAGCCAAACCCGTGGTGTTTCTCACACAGGCAACGTACACCCATGGTGTTTCTCATGAAGTGATACTACTCATAGGTAACGCAGACCCTTTCTGAACAGTGAAACCGACCGGCGGAATACACACGATGGCACTTATCACAAGCAACGCCCAGACCAGTAGTGTTCCTCGCATAATGGTACTGCTCCAATTTAACCCAGCTGTTCTGTTCACATTTACCTGATGAATATACTGTTCGGGTCAATATGACCCGACATACCAAAATGCTGTAGAAATCTTCTAAAAACATACATTTTTGCACAGTTGTTAGCTATCGACATTGTTGTTCTAGTTCAATACCTTGTTGATAAATAATAATAATAAACTTTATTGAAGAACATTTTCTATTTAAATATTCACATAAATTTGAAATAACAGACAGTTTTCAATACAATTATCTCAGAAAACACTACAGTTCTTTCCTTACTTTTCTTCTTACTGATTGCAGTGAGGACACAAGTAGGTGACATGCGTTCTGCAGACATGTTTACTAAATTTTCCACACAACGTGTTTCTTTTACTGTCATTGCTGGATGGGCAGAACTTACAGCACGCACGTTTCGTAGATTTTCTTGTTGTTACTGACTCTGGCACACCAGTCACATCTTTAGGCTTTTGGATGCTTCTGATCATTCTCAAAGAATCTTCTGTTCTTGAAAAATGCATTCTTGATGCAATGTATTCTCTTATCAGTGACTTTCCAAGTTCCCCCAAGAATATTCTCGTTCTAGTCAATTTATTCATATTCCATTTAGGGTCAATCAAGTCCACACGATATGCACTATAAGCAGAAACACCAGGAATATTGCAGAAAACTATCATTGGCCACCTTTTGGCCTTTTTTTTTTTGCATGTATATGTATCTGATAGCTGATCGAGCATGTCTACAGCCCCTTTGGTTGAATTATAGTCCAAAATCCTTTTTGGCTTCTTAACAGCCCTGTCACTGATTTCCTGATTGCTCATACGTACAACATTCTTATTTCTCTTAGCAATATAACTGACCACAAGTGTCATTTGTAAAGTAAAAGAGCTAGTACATCGTTGTTGGTCATTTTATGTGGAAACTCCGGATTATTTTTCCGTATAGTTCCCAAAATAGTAAATTTCGTTTTGAAAAGCAGCTGTCCCAAATTGTATGACGTAAAAAAGTTGTCACACGTGATATTCTGACCATGTAACTCAAAAGTGAGATCAGATACTATCCTCATTCTCTGATTTGTTTCTGTTGCCAGTCCGATTGCCTGCTAACTCCAGGGGTACTCTTGATGATGTCCGAAGCTGGTAAGTGGAGCTGTTGTGGTGGTGGATGAAATTGCCATTTTATATTCTCATTTTTAGAAAGAAAAGTCTCTACACTATTTTGTACAGGCTGTAGACTGCTGTAATTGTCATCAAAACACACTATTTCAGATGCATTACTGACATGATCTTCGAACTCAGAAAGTGATTCTTCATCTAGGCACTTACTAATTCTTCCAACTCATCATCAGTCAATGATTCAATCGCCATGGTGTCACAATTCAAACTGAGCAGAAACGAAGCATTCAGATTGTTGAGAGCTGCTAATTATGATTTCCTAGGACGAGCAAGAAACAAGCCCATTGTTGTAAACGCATGGAAGCTTAGTTGATTGTTGAAAGTTGGAATGATAGAAATCACTATTCCCATAAAATATAACAGAAACAAAGTTCAACATTTCCATTCTTTAAAAATAAATCCAAATAACAGTAATCATATTTGCGTCGGGTCACAATGACCCGAACGTTATATATGTAACTACTACAGTTTATGCCCAAACTATTTAAGCATTTAAAAACCTTTTTAAACATGTGCTGCTCTTCTATTTTCAGACAAAGTCACAACACTAGTTGCAAATCGAGGATTGTGGCGACGTTTAGTAAATTCACAGAGACTTGCAGACTGAACGCTGAAAGGCATAACATTCTATGATAATGTATGTATGTATGTATGTATGTATGTATGTATGTCTATATCAACGCCTAACCACGAGGAAATATGTGAACATAAATAAATGAAAATCGGTATGTAATATAAGGGAATAAGGCACTAGGTGACACATGAACACGATTTCGGTGGCACGCCACATGAAGTTCTGTAAAGCGCCATTTTGAGACGATTGCCAAGTGAAGAAAGACGAGAGCTCGTTTCACAAAAAATAGAACAATACATAAACAAACTAGTTGTTTTGTATCATCTTTCAGACCAAGGAATAATATCAGTTCGGCTGTTTCCATTTGTGTCACTGCTCATTAGAGCATAGGAAACCGCTTTCCGAAGGTGAGTTCTTGGAAGAGACTTTCTTATTGACGCCTGACACATTATTTGAAGGCTTTCCTAATGAACAACAAATAATTATTAGAATTGAAGAAATGCCAGCCTGCAGAAATACTGTCAAGCGTATAATAATAAGGATGAGTGAACATGTTTCGGAGCAATTGAAAGTTGATTTGGATGTCTCGCAGAAGTATTCAATATGCCTTGATGAAAGCACGCATGTGACCTTACAAGCAAGGATAGCTGATTTTGTTCGATTTCCTTGCTGAAATTTGGTGGGGGAGGAATTACTTACAGGGAAAGATAAAATGAACGAAGTGAAGCAAGAACTTGTATTAAAAATGGGGTTTGACTTAAATAATATTATATCTGGGATAACTGATACTGCCCCAAGTATGGTGGGTATTCATAATGGGTTTGTGAAATTTCTTAAAGAAAAATGTAAACACCCTATTTTACAGTTTCATGGTATGTTACATGAATCGAAAGAGGTATGCAGTCATGGAAAAACTGAGCTCGATAGCTGCAGTCGCTTAAGTGAGCACCAAATTTCATAAACATTTATTGGTATTTAAAATATGAAAAATGACGTGTATATTGATTTTGGGTCATATAGACCCGAACAGAACAGCAGCGTTAATGTAGATCCATGGTTTTCCTCACAAGGAGGTACTAGTCGCAAGCAACATCGACCCACAGTGATCCGCACGTAATCGGACTAATCACAAGTATGTCTCACGGTTCTAATGTCATCATCCCCTGATCGTCCCTTTTAGTCGCTACTTAGGACAGGCAGGGGATACCGTGGGTGTATTCTTCGTCTGCTTCCCCTACCCACAGGGGGTCTCTGCCAACTGTACAGATAGCGCAGTATCGATACAGAACAGTTCACTTCCCCACCAATAAGCCGCACTGAATTCCCGGCAGCTGTCATACAAGCACTTCAGTGTGACACACGTCACGGACTCTGGATAGTCTCATTCACTCGCGACTGACGCACTCAATATTAACTCGGTCTCTCCAGGTTAGCTCTTTGTATAGGCCCGTAGAAGATTCTCATAGTTTCCACTTCCTGATCATTCTGCGCGCATACCGAGCGAGTTGGCCACGGTTAGAGGCGCGCAGCTGTGAGTTTGCATTCGCGAGATAGTGGGTTCGAACCCCACTGTCGGCAGCCCTGACGACAGTTTTCCGTGGTTTCCGATCTTCTCACCAGGCAAATGCTGGGCTGGCGCTGTACCTAAATTAAGGTCACGGTCGCTTCCTTCCTAATACTAGCTCTTCCATATCCCATCGTCGCCATAAGACCTACCTGTGTCGGTGCGACGTAAAGCAAATAATAATAATAATAATAATAATAATAATAATAATAATAATAATAATAATAATAATAATAATACCGAGCTCGATAGCTGCAGTCGCGTAAGTGCGGCCAGTATCCAGTACTCGGGAGATAGTAGGCTCGAACCCCACTGTCGGCAGCCTTGAAAATGGTTTTCCGTGGTTTCCCATTTTCACACCAGGCAAATGCTGGGGCTGTACCTTAATTAAGGCCACGGCCGCTTCCTTCCCATTCCTAGACCTTTCCTGTCCCATCGTCACCGTAAGACCTATCTGTGTCGGTGCGACGTAAAGTAACTAGCAAAATAATAATAATAATAATAATAATAATAATAATAATAATTTGCGCGTATTCTTCATTGTTAATCAGCTTCAATCTTCTTCTAGGAGCTTCCTTATCGCAAGCCTCAACAATTCGCCGGCGCTGTTCCTGTCCTCACTGCTGGCCCGCCCACAATGTACCTGCGACGCCAGTATTGTAATCATCCGCCGGTCCCGCACACTATCTTTTTCACAATACTGAAATCCTAACGGTAGAAATCAAAAGTGTCTTTGTAACATCACTTTATAAGGCACCTTCAAGGCAGTTTACTTTCTTAGAACGTGCGAATTTCATCGACCAGGATCCTAAGATTATTGAGGGTGACCTCAAAAGTCACAGCACGAACTGTGGATACAGTAAGGTGAATGAAAACGAGGAAGCTACTGAGCGATGGGCAGAATGTAATGATGTTAATGTCATGTACAATGGCTCGAAAATAGAATGAATTCATAACATTGTATGTTTCTCGAATTTAATATTTTATGCTCGACGATGCCGAAATATAAATCTTATATGCCAGAAACCTGAATCATTAGAGTTCAAGTTTCATTATGATACAGGTTCTCCACCAATCAGAGTTCAGATTTTCATTATGATACAATTGTTTGACTAATTAGGTAAGGATAGCATCGCATCTGCGCTCAACGCATTTGTTTCCAAAATCAAACATGTCGGACACACATATTAACATCAATGCACCTTCTACTTCCAATGGCGATGAGATGATGCTTGTGGTTTGAAGGGGCCTAACATCTAAGTCATCGCCTCCCCCCTTCTACTTCCAATATTCCACAACCACACGGCACATTCGCGCAAATTCACTTCACCAACTGTACAATAAACAATTTGTATTTGAAATAAAGCTAGGTTATGATAACCTTCTATCAAAGCTTTGAAAACATATGACATTGTCAAGGTATCTGATCCACTCACGGAAAATCAATAACCCAACGCATGCGCTCTGTTCAGTAAACTCAACTGTCAAGTGACATCTCGACATAAATGTATGACTATTTAAAAAATAAGAGTTATAATTATCCTCAAGCATAAACAGTGGTATGCAACTTGCCTATAACGGTAATTAAGACACTCGTATGGAAATTATAAAACTCGCTTTGCTCGTTTTATAAACATACTCGTGTCTTAATTATTATTGACATTATAGGCTTGTTATATAATGCACTAGGAACAGACTTATTTAATTATTGTATTTTCAAATAAAATTCACCTCTGATGTAGATACAAATCCGTGGATACCCACAACAAACATTACATACTGTCCATAAAAAGTAGAGGACATTATTTTGGTCGACTGCAGCATTTAACCAATTACTGTATAAGATACATCTTATTCCGACATGCTTTACAAAAGTAAGCTGACTATGTAATGAATCGTCACCACTACTCCTTTTACGAAATAATGAAACGTGTTATGTCGAAAACTAAAGTGGTCAACGATGCACGCAGTCTCTACATGACAAGCTCTTGTGATCGTCTCGTTTATGGCTGGTTTACACGTAGACAGTGTTTAGTACAGTAGTAAGTGGTAAGTTACTACTTAACTCACGTAGGCTAGTTTAAAAAAAAAAAAAAAAAAAAAAGCAAAGTCATCTCCGTACAGGCCATGAAGACCCTGGGAGGGGTGGAAGGTAAAGGCTTCCACTATCCATAACCTCGGCACGTGATGGTGTAGAGTGGTTAGCTCTACGCCCGGCCGCCTTTGGCCCCAGGAATTAACCTGGTACTCATTTCTGGTGTCTGGGTGAACCTCAGGCCATGTGCACCTCCAGAAGTGGAAATCTCGTTTCTTAAATTTTACGACTTCCTGACAGGGATTCGAACCCACGTCCTTCCGGACGAACCGAGCACGCCTTTACCACCTCGCCAGGCAGCCCCTAGTTTAAACGTACGACAGCGTTTAGTAGAGTGGTAAATGGCAATATCTCACTCAAGTCAGTTGCTTCAGTCGTTCTTGCGTCGTCAACTAGATCAGATATAAGATGGACGGCCATCAGCAACGTGTAAAACTTTTTAATGCCGTTATTCGTTGCGTGTCGGATTAAAATTTAGAGGAAGTTGAGGATTAGGTCACCAAGTTAAGAGAAAATAAGAATAGAAGTGAAAATGAATAAGCAGAAGGAATAATCTCGGAGCAAGTACAATTCTCTTTAAATAATTAGTCGAGGAGGATCGACAGGAATTCTGTATTTATTAATCGCCGGGCTGAGTGACTCGGACGGTTGACGCACTGGCATTCTGACTCCAATTTGACAGGTTCGATCCTGGCTCAGTCCGGTGGTATTTAAAGGTGTTCAAATGCGTCCGCTTGTGTCGGTAATTTACTGGAACATTAAAGAACTCCTGCGGGACAAATTTTCGGCATCTCGGCGTCTTTGAAAACCGTAAAAGCTATCGGTCGGACGTAAAACGAATACATTATTTATATGTTAACCTTGCGAATGTCAGAAGTAACATTTTATAAGTTACTGCATAAAGTTGAACCTTTGATATAAAAGACAATGCGTAGTACATTTTAGTATTCCAAAGACACTCGTACTAAACGTATTCACTACCAAATTTCAGAAAGTTATCTTTTGTCCATGTCGCTATTGTTTTCTCTGCGCCGATTTATAAAATATCCGCACTTCCTTCATTCGCGGATATTGTAATTATTTACAGTATATTACACCCAAGGTATTGAAATGGATGGATCTATTAACACAGTAAAATAGGCCTGACACCTACCAGAACCCCTACAGTCACAGGTTTATGAGGGAATTTCTCTTGCGACAACTACCGACGTATTGACGTTTGTTCCTTCCTTCCATCAATTGCGGGCAGGAGCCAGTTAGCCTTAGGTCAGGAAAATTTATACCTACTTCATTTAATTCTACTTCCATTTCTTTTTCGTTTGAACTTCCTTTCATGGTGTGAATATAATCTAAAGTTCTTTATTTATCTAGGATATATTTGTTCTAACAATAATATTGGCAGGTAACTGGATATTTTTCTTTGTTTCAAGTGCAAAACCTTAACCAGTCATTGACATGCTACAAAAACTTAAACACCAACAGGTGACACAGTAGAGAACCAATGGTTGACAGTTACGAAAATTATAAGTACATCATCATCATCATCATCATCATCTTTATTAGTAATTGCAACGTACGAATATAACATTAGAACATGGCACACTATATTCTTTAAAACTTTTAAGTGCATTCTTGTTCTCATTCAGATCAAATTTTGAAATAACATTTACATTCAGATTTTCATTTCCAGAAGGAAATTCATGGTCTAACATAGTCAGCGGATGGATTCCAAGGCACCAAACCGCACTTCCTAAAGCCGTTCTGGATGGCTGTTGAGAGGATGTCACTGAGCATCGATTTTAAAATCGGTGAAATCTTTGTTTTTCAAGATCGGTGAATCCATATTTTCTGTTCTCCATGAAATGACTTTCTGCTTCCAGCGGCCTTTCAATGATCCAAAAACAGAAACATCCATTGGTTGGATGAGATGCGTTGCGTTGGGATACAGGGCTATGAAAATAGCGCAAAATTCACTAGTGTGAAGAGTCATGTATGAGGAATGGCCATCGAGGAAAAGAATCACATGAAGATCAATATTATTACTGTTGAGCCATGGGTTAAATACGTTGGTGACAAAATTCATAACAAAAAAGTCCACCCACTTTTTGAACGGCCTATTCCCCAATCTGAGGGAACGCTGGCTGCAATTTTCTGATGGGATCTTTTCATATTTAAATGCAATTAATGAAGGGGCCGTCACACCTGCTGCACTGGACATTATTATGAGAGTTAAACAATCCTTTTCATCTGGATTTACCTTTTGGTAAGTCTTTTTTTCTCCTTTCTTTGCTAAAATTTTTCCTCATACCGGATTCCAAAACATCGCAGTCTCGTCTGCATTAAAAACCCTAACTGGATTATCTAGTACATCCAAAACATTTTCATCACGCAGGTAATTATATATACCTTTGAACCAACTTTGGAGGACTTCGGCTGACACTGATGTTTTGATGTTGTTAGGTTTTCTGGTGTTCGTAAAGAGATTGTGGGATGCCTATTCAATAGTGATTTAAACCACTTACGGCCAGATTTGAACTGGGACTTCCTATTTAATCGTAATGAAAGTTGCTTAACACTGTTTATTAATTCCTCTTTCACAATTGGAAAACCAGCCTTTGCCAAGAATTGAATCCAGTTCACAAGCACATCTTCCTCCTCTAGTAATAAAATAAAAAAGGGTTTTGGCCCAGTCGGAATTTGGTAATTTTGGTGGGTTACTGTAGTCACGTCCTGGTTCGTGAACCATGGGCAACGGCTGAGTGGCCTAGTAAGTGGTCCTGAGAGTTGGGATACCAGTTGGTATGGAATGGGAGTGGGCATCTCGAACTATACAATTCACCGGTGGTCCATAACCCGTTAGAGGAGAAATCCTCACTTGGACTATGTGCAAGTAGGGTAGCATCCTGCGTCATGAATTTGCTGAGTTCAGAACATTTTAAGCACGCCTCGGACCTATGGGAGTAACGGAGTCTCACTCCCATTTGACAGGCGAGGGACTCCTTGGAAACAACTTGGCGAACGAAATGGAATTCGATGGGGAGCCATCAATATTAATGGGGCCTATGGAAGAAAAAAAGTAGAAATGGCTGAGTCAGCAAAGAGGATGCATCTGGATGTGCTAGGAGTGAGTGATATTCGGGTAAAGGGAGATAACGAGGAAGAGAGAGGAGATTATAAAGTGTACTTGACGGGTGTTAGAAAGGGAAGGGCAGAGTCTGGGGTAGGGCTGTTTATCAGGAATACCATTGCACGCAACATAGTTTCTGTTAGGCACGTAAATGAGCGAATGATGTGGGTAGATTTGTCAGTTGGAGGAATTAGGACTAGAACTGTCTACGTGTATTCACCATGTGAGGGTCAGATGAGGATGAAGTTGACAAGTTTTATGAAGCATTGAGTGACATCGTGGTCAGGGTCAACAGCAAGGATAGAATAGTGCTAATGAGCGATTTCAATGCGAGAGTTGGGAATAGAACTGATGGATACGAAAGGGTGATTGGTAAATGTGGGGAAAATATGGAAGCTAATGGGAATGGGAAGCGTTTGCTGTGCTAGTATGGGTTTAGCTGTTATGAATACATTCTTCAAGCATAAAGCTATTCACCGTTATACATGGGAGGCTAGGGGTACCAGATCCATAACAAACTATATCTAAACCGACTTCGAATTCAGGAAATCTGTTAGGAATGTACGAGTTTTCCGGGGATTTTTCGATGACACAGACCACTATCTGATCTGTACTGAACTAAGTATCTCTAGGCCTAGGGTAGAGAAAGTGAAATCTGTCTGCAAACGAATAAGGGTAGAATATCTCCAGGACGAGGAAATTAGACGGAAGTACATGGATATGATTAGTGAGAAGTTTCGAACAGTAGACAGTAAGCAGGTTCAGGATATAGAAAGTGAATGGGTGGCGTACAGGGATGCTGTAATAGAAACATGAAGGAATGCCTAGGAACAACTGTGTGTAAAAATGGGAAAAGGCGAACATCTTGGTGGAATGATGAAGTGAGAGCAGCTTGTAAACGTGAAAAGAAGGCTTATCAGAAATGGCTCCAAACAAGGGCCGAGGCAGACAGGGCTTTGTACGTAGATGAAAGAAACAGAGCGAAACAAATAGTTGTTGAATCCAAAAAGAAGTCGTGGGAAGATTTTGGTAATAACTTGGAAAGGCTAGGTCAGAAGCCGTGAAACCTTTCTGGACAGTAATAAAGAATCTTAGGAAGGGAGGGAAAAAGGAAATGAACAGTGTTTTGAGTAATTCAGGTGAACTCATAATAGATTCCACGGAATCACTGGAAAGGTGGAGGGAATATTTTGAAAAACTTCTCAATGTAAAAGGAAATCATCCGGGTGGTGTTGCGAACAGCCAAGCTCATGGGGAGGAAGAAAATGATGTTGATGAAATTACGCTTGAGGAAATGGAAAGGATGGTAAATAAACTCCATTGTCATAAACCAGGAATAGATGAAATTAGATCTGAAATGGTGAAGTATAGTGGGAAGGCAGGGATGAAATGGCTTCATAGAGTAGTAAGATTAGCATGGAGTGTTGGTGAGGTACCTTCAGATTGGACAAAAGCAGTAATTACACCTATCTATAAGCAAGGGAACAGGAAGGATTGCAACAAATATCGAGGTATCTCATTGATTAGTATACCAGACAAAGTATTCACTGGCATCTTGGAAGGGAGGGTGCGATCAGTCGTTGAGAGGAAGTTGGATGAAAACCAGTGTGGTTTCAGACCACAGAGAGGCTGTCAGGATCAGATTTTCAGTATGCGCCAGGTAATTGAAAAATGCTACGAAAGGAATAGGCAGTTGTGTTTATGTTTCGTAGATCTAGAGAAAGCATATGACAGGGTACCAAAGGAAAAGATGTTCGCTATACTGGGGGACTATGTAATTAAAGGTAGATTATTAAAATCAATCAAAGGCATTTAATGTTGACAATTGGGCTTCAGTGAGAATTGATGGTAGAATGAGTTCTTGGTTCAGGGTACTTACAGGGGTTAGACAAGGCTGTAATCTTTCACCTTTGGTGTTCGTAGTTTACATGGATCATCTGCTGAAAGGTATAAAATGGCAGGGAGGGATTCAGTTAAGTGGAAATGTAGTAAGCAGTCTGGCCTATGCTGACGACTTGGTCTTAATGGCAGATTGTGCCTAAAGCCTGCAGTCTAATATCTTGGAACTTGAAAATAGGTGCAATGAGTATGGTATGAAAATTAGCCTCTCGAAGTCTAAATTGATGTCAGTAGGTAAGAAATTTAACAGAATTGAATGTCAGATTGGTGATACAAAGGGATTCAGTTAGGTGGAAATTGATAATTGATAATTTCAAGCATTTAGGTTGTGTGTTCTCCCAGGATGGTAATATAGTAAGTGAGATTGAATCAAGGTGTCGTAAAGCTAATGCAGCGAGCTCGCAGTTGCGATCAACAATATTCTGTAAGAAGGAAGTCAGCTCCCAGACGAAACTATCTTTACATCTGTTTTCAGACCAACTTTGCTTTACGGGAGCGAAAGCTGGGTGGACTCAGGATATCTTATTCATAAGTTAGAAGTAACAGACATGAAAGTAGCAAGAATGATTGCTGGTACAAACAGGTGGGAACAATCGTAAGAGGGTACTCGGAATGAGGAGATAAAGGTTAATTTAGGAATGAACTCGATGGATGAAGCTGTACGCATAAACCGGCTTCGGTGGTGGGGTCATGTGAGGCGAATGGAGGAGGATAGGTTACCTAGGAGAATAATGGACTCTGCTATGGAGGGTAAGAGAAGTAGAGGTAGACAAAGACGACGATGGTT
The DNA here is from genome assembly GCF_040414725.1 of Anabrus simplex. Lineage (NCBI taxonomy): Eukaryota > Metazoa > Arthropoda > Insecta > Orthoptera > Tettigoniidae > Anabrus > Anabrus simplex. Next base: position 321,497,383 of record NC_090267.1, on the reverse strand, counting down.
AGACTCAGTTTCTAACGATTTAAAGATTAGAGGAATAGAACTAAATGAGGCCACAACACTAGTTGCAAATCGAGGATTGTGGCGACGTTTAGTAAATTCACAGAGGCTTGCAGACTGAACGCTGAAAGGCATAACAGTCTATAATGATAATGTATGTATGTATGTACGTATGTATGCCCTGTACCCTATACATCAGGGTCATTCTTGGTACTCCATGCCTTTTAGCTGCTGATTTCACCGAAGATCCATTTCTAACATCTCCCATTGCTTGCTCTATTTATCCGGAGCATAATTAAGAATTGTCTCCCCTTTTTAGTCATTTTGCGGCCTAAAACGAAAAATAGTACAACATTAGACTAAACTCCAAAACCTTAATAGCCGAATACATAGATAACCTAGGCTAATAAATAAATATTTAGGAATCAATCGATCACCAATAGCTGACACCTGAAAAACCTGAAGTTGACACCCCCTGTCATCTTTTGGTACGGCCCATTCAATTTCACTAAAATATCTACCAAAATATTCAGAATTTAAAGCATATTCTACCAGTAACAATAAGATTTCGAATTTAAGTTAGGTAGGAAACACCCATTATTGACAGGGGGTGTCAGCGAAAGGTTACAGGAGTGTTTCAATAAACCAATAATTGACACCCTAACGGAACATTATTTCCTCCCACCTTTTTTCACACTGAAAACAACAATGAGAATAACAAGTGTTAAACTTTCAGGATACATGACAGGATTTACTTAAATACGCGAACAAGAGGAATTATAATCAGTGAAACACACTCACCTGCTTACCAAATCCGAGAAGAAAACCATGTGCTGTTAAATCTTGCAACACGCGTCATCACTAAACTATGTCTATCTCCGACTTTAAACACATCATCTGATTAGTTCTCAGCCATTACCGCCAGAGGGCTGCAGCGTAGTTACCACAGAAATTTGAACTCTCATGTCTTGTCACACACCGTATGTTTACTGAGTATTCCCTAGGGTGTCAAGAACGAGTGAGCTGTCAATGACTGATGCCTTTACCCTACGGCTTTATGGTCTCAAGGCTTTTTATATAACCTTCATCCATACCACTGTCAAGGGTCACCTAACCACAAGACAAAAGAAAAAATATCAGTGAATAAGAGTAAACTTCATTATTTAGAAATTATCAGCAAAATTATCCGCACTGCGATACAGTTTGCATCCGCCAAGACACTAACTTTCGCGGCCGCATCCGTGCAGGGCTCTGTAACTATTTGTGGAGTGGCTGTACGGCTTCATGTGACTAAATCACGTACACGGGAAACGATTCAGAGAATCTCCACGAGACCAGACCAAGGTAGAAAGCGAAAAACTATGGCCAGAGAGGACCGCTATATGGTCAACTGTGTACTTCGACGAAGCACTGGTATGGCTCGGAAACTCCAAAATAATCTGCAGGCAACAACTGCCATTGGCCAAACCGTTCGTAACAGACTGCGAGAGCCAGGCTTAAGGTCACGAAGGCCTCGTAACGGTCTGCGATGAACTGGCAGTTCCGACTTGTGTGCAATGTGATGCTCACTGATGAATCGCGCTTTTGCCTAATGCAGTGTGATTGACGTCTGTAGATGTATCGCCGCAGTGGAGAGTGGTGTACAGAGGCAAGGGAGATGTTCAATAAATTTCCAATGTTTTTGCAATCATTTAAGAAAAGGCTAGGAAAACAAGAGACAGGGAATCTGCCATCTGGGCGACTGGCCTAAATGCAGATCAGTAGTATTTCGATTACCATAATTACACTCTTCGAGGCAGTGGTCCAGGAAGTGGACAATATGGTGCTGGGTCTGTCATGGTTTGATCTGGCATTACTATCGACGCCGAACGGACCTTGCGGTGATCAGTCAACTTACGGTTACCAGATACATGGAGGACATTGTGCTCGATCATGGCGCATGTCCATTGCATCGGTTATGGGTCCTCAGGCTGTGCTGCAACAAGACAATGCAAAGATGCATACAGCAGCCACCACCAGGCCTGCCCTCCAGATTCAAACCATGGAATGGCCCGCTACGAGTTCCGACCTCAGTCCCATCGAACACTTATGGGACAAGCTACATCGTTAAGTCCGACAGCGTCCAAAAGCCCCTCAGACACTTCAAGAACTTGCAAATGCTCTGGTCAAAGAATGGGAGAACATCTCCCAGGCAGAGATGCGTCGACTAATCAGATGTATGCCTCGTACATGTGCAGCAGTTATACAGGCAAACTGAAGGCATGCCCCACAATGAAGGGGCTTTGTCTTACTTTACGTGACAGTACTGGATGATTCCACTTCGGTTTATCTTGTTACAGTGGAAGCCATTTCTTTTCAGTTTCGACTCAGTTAATCTATAACTGTTAGGTACTTCAGTCTGTTGAAACTAATTTATGATAAAACATTTTTTTTAGAAAATACCAGAAAAACATTCCACAACAGATACCTGAAAAAGAAACAAATTAATGAAATTACAGTAGAACGATATATTTCGTTCTTGAAAGAACTGAAATGAGAAGCCCGTTCATATTCCATCCAATGACCAAGTTACAGCGTATAATGTATTCGGATTGTATTCTTCAGGGGGCGTACCAATAGCTCAGAGCTCAGGCAGGATCAGTTCCAAGCTAGCAAACAAAGGAGCTGGGCATGCCACTCTCAGATTGTAAGACAAGGCACACGTGCTTCAAAGAATGATACTTGGCAGATATTTCAAATTTTCCAGTAAGAGCATTTCGTTAGGGCGCTCCCCAAGCTTGCCAATGCGAGCAACATATGAACACGCATTCCGGGGCTGGAAACTGCTGTCAATTACACGAACAATGGCGTGTCGGCATGAATAATTAGGAATAAAAGGCCACCACGGGTAGCTGTTCATTAGGAAGATTTTTCAGAGCATAATGTGTGCTAATTGACTGTTATATAAGTTACAACAAGTTCGCTGGAACCGCTGGATTTATCTAGGTCACGGAAGACGAAGCAGCTTCAATGTTTATCGGTGAATCCCGCCCGGCTCGTTGATAGTTTCTGGCCATAAAAGCCAGGCTTCCCCCAGGCCTACCGTTTTGTCGTGTTTGTACCCAAGGGCTGAAAGCAAGGGTCGCAAGCGTGAACATAATTTACAGTTAAAGACAATAGATTCTTTGTTACTTGATTTTAACATGGGACGTTGTAACACAGAGCATGTTTCTGCTTTAATAAATAGACGTAAAATACGGGGACAGTAGATCGTTCTACAAACTTATTTAAACTAACGATCTCAAATCACTTTGAAGAGCGTAAACCTAATTATTCAAGCACGCGGAGCAGAGTGACTCAGATGGTTGAGACGCTGGCCTTCTGACCCCAAATTGGCAGGTTCGATCTTGGCTCAGTCCGGTGGTATTTGAAGGTGCTCAAATACGTCAACCTCGTGTCGGTAGATTTGCCGGCAAGGTGGACGACATGATAAAACAATTTAAAAACAAATGACGAAAAATTATTGTGGGTTTTTAAAATAATCAGTGGATCTAATTCGCAATGCCTTAGGCCTACTTTCCGATAAAATTATAGAAAACATAGATTATGGTAGAATAAGGCACTGCCTTAAAATGCAATAATATATATCATGCAAATTAATATTAGAAAAACACATTAAAATATTATATAGGGTTATTCACCTAACATGTTACACGAAAATAACTTCTAAACCGTTAAAAATATCGGCATTCTGTTTTCATATTCGTAAATGGTAATCAGGGTCTTGTAAAATAGCGTGCTACTTAGTCTCACCGAGATACTGATACTAACTCCATATTCTTAAATGGAATGTCACAAATTTATACAGCTGGCCTAAAAGTTCAACTGTGTACGAGTTCAAATATGTAAGTATTTTCAAAATCTGACAAGTACTTTTTGAGATATAAATAAGAACAGCATGCGCTGTTTCACATGCCGCATTAGACGGCGTGCAGTCGGGCACATACTGACGCGCAAGCAGTTTCCTGGGAGTGAGTTCAGCCTCAGAACGGATACCGGGCATGTATTGTAAACATAATGTGATGTACCGAGGTTAGGAAAACAACAGATGGGGAATCTGCCACCTGCGCGACTGCCCTAAATGCATATCAGTATTGATTGATTCATACCGTAACATACCCTGGTTGTGCAAAATTATTGTATGACCGGCAAACACACAACGGGGAAGGGAGATTAATTTTTTTTTTTTGTTTCGTTTCGTTTTGACATCCATGTGTAATAGGCTGCGCTCAGTTTAGCGTCTTTTCCTACGGATGGGAATGGGAAGGATTTGGAAAGGACGTCGGTCGTGGCCTATCCCAAAGGTACCTATCCGGTATTTGCCTGGTGTTGAACATGGGACTCCATGCAAATCACTTTCATGTTGGGCGAGGCAGGACTCGAACCTGCGCTCTCGCGAATGCAGAGCAGTCTGTCGAGTTTTTTAATCACGTGTAGCGGCTAGCATTCGTAGCTGTCGCCGCGGTGGTCCGGGTTAAATTCCCGGCTCTGATAAGCCATTTAATTCTGGTTGGAGGGCTGGAACGGAGTACACTCATCTCTGTGAGGCAAAACGGAGAAGAGGTGGGTTCGGTACCCATCTCACCTATCCAGGAAGTGTTTCTGTGGTTTCCCACCGCCACTCCAGGCAAATGTCGGGATGGTTCCTTACTTACTACAACGGCCGCCTCCGTCCCAATTCCTCACCTGAATTACAAATACAGTATACTACTACAGACACCACAATAACACAGGTTATCAGACACATTCTAACACACATACAGTATACACACACACACACACACCCAAGCACATGGGGCTACACGACCACGATGTCCAAGCCCCGGAAATGAAATAACAACAATTATTCCCTGTACCCCTTCAAGTGTCTTAATCACGTACGTCTGGAGAGGAGCCCGAACAATAGGATGCATTACTAAAAGTGCGAACGTATAAGCATTACTGTTCTGGAGTAGACTTAGTGTTTGAAAATGTGGATTTTATCATGCAATCACAGTGTGAATGACACACGTCCTGCAAACAAATGGAAATAGTGAGATAAGGTAGTGTAGCTGCTATTAGAGGGCGTAGGATGGGAAGGTCTTGTCCGCCCTGTTCTCCTGGAAAACGTACCCCTTAACATACGACAGGATATGTGGTTCCAGCACGACGGTTCTTATGCCCACTATTCGCTTGTAGCCCGGCAAGTCTTAAACGAGATATTGCCCGGTCGATGGATCGGACGTGGAGGCCCCATCAGGTGGCCAGCACGGTCACCTGATTTGACACCGCTGGACTTTTCCCTCAGGGGTACGTGCACGGACATAGTCTACGCGTAATCTCCAGCAACATCACAGGATCTCAAGCGACATATTATTGCAACATGTGCTGCAATGTCGGGGGAAACTCTTCGGTCTGTGACATTATCCCTCGCGACACGACTGCAAATGTGCATTGCCACTGATGATCAATATTTCGAGCACACAATTAAATAGACACAATGTGTATGAGGATCACCGAGACGCAGTCCGGCTCCATGACTAAATGGTTAGCGTGCTGGCCTTTGGTTACAGGGTCCCGGGTTCGATTCCCGAAAGGGTAAGGAATTTTAAGCATAATTGGTTAATTTCGCTGGCACGGGGTCTGGGTGTATGTGTCGTCTTCATCATCGTTTCATCCTCATCACCATGCGCAGGTCACCTAGAGCGTTAAATCAAATCGAAAGACCTGCACCTGGCGAGCCGAACTTGTCCTCGGACACTCCCGGCACCAAAAACCATACGCCATTTCATTTTTTACTGAGACGCACGTATTCAAACATCACCCACCTCGTATCTTCACTGTTGTGATAATTCAGCCTCCAGCCAATCAACGACTGGCCACGAATGGCTTTGCCACATAAAGTACTGAACTCATTGCCAACATGGTCTCTACATACAAAATGCCCGCCTCATAACAATTACACTGACGAGACGTTGTTATGTTCCCATTCCTACGCCCTTAGGATCATTTCCAATGAAGTCTACCTCCGACATTATTCATTTGCTTTTCTGGAAGGAGCTCTTCCGGTGTTTTGCGTCATGCTTACTCCTCAACTGATACAGTAGTATGTACTGTACACTAAAACCAGTGACAATTATAGCTTTCGTTATGTTCCTTTCAAGGCAAAGTACTTACTTTATTCCTTTTAAACACATGAACCCTCCGTGTCCTGTTATGACTTCGCTTGTCATACACACTTTACAAACCCATCACATGTGTACGAGGTGCTTACATGCCTGGTATCCGTTCTGAGGCTGAACTCACTTCCAGGAAACTGCTTGCGCGTCAGTATGTCCTTGCCCGACTGCACACCGTCTAATGCGGCATGTGAAACCGCGCATGCTGTTCTTATTTATATCTCAAGAAGTACTTGTCCGATTTTGAAAATACTTACATATTTGAACTTGCACGCAGGTGAACTTTTAGTCCAGCTGTATGAAATTGTACCGTTCCATTTAAAAATATGGAGTTAGTATCAATATCTCGGTTATTGATCACCCCATGACACTAACAAGGGAACATCGACAATGGTCAAGTCGCCGATCGCAAAGAAACTTGGAAAACACATTGAGGTGCACGTAAAAACGATGTCGGCATCAATTTTGGGTGCCAACATTCATTAGGGCGTTAACTACGGGGCCTAAAAGTTGCGACATTTCAAATTCCGCGCGATCAGCGATGAATACCTGCTGGCCAATGCTAAGCCTGCACACTGCGTGCTTGGAGACACGCCTCTGCACCTCCTCCCCTCCACGCTCCAATTGGTTCGACACCGCCCGTTTTCTTAGCTGTCGAAGAGAACCGGTGCTGCACTTTGGGTAATCTATCAGCCTTCGACATACCTCTCCTTTGTAATTTCCACATTGTATTAGTTTACGTTTTCTGAAATGTTTATGAAAACGTTTGCACCTGGCGAGTTGGCCGTGCGGTTAGAGGCGCATGACTGTGAGATTGCATCCAAGAGATTGTGGGTTCGAATCCCACTGTTGGCAGCCCTGAAGATAGTTTGCGTGGTTTCCCATTTTCACACCAGGCAAATGCTGGGGTTGTACCTTAATTAAGGCCACGGCCGCTTCCTTTCGACTCCTAGGCCGTTCCTATCCCATCGCCGCCATAAAACCTATCTGTGTCGGTGCGACGTAAAGCAATTAGCAAAAAAAAAAAAATAATAATGGCGCCTGTTGTTAATTGTGTTTTGTTTCGGTTTTCTTTTCACTATTTTTTAATGTTTCGAATAGACCAAAGATTGTTTTTGTTTACTATCATTTACTGACGGGGAGTTTGCCCGATGTAATGTAGGCCTATACGGAGTAATTTATTGTGTTGCCTTGTAATTGTACCAGTTCGTGCAATAGCCATTTAACTTTTTGCGTATATAACTGCCATTATACCCAGAAGACTGTAGTGTGATACTTTAATATCGGTACTTGTTGAATACATAGACCTTCGTCAGCTATAACGCAAAAGTACCGGTACAGTAAGACTACAGGCCTGCCTGTGATTACTGTATATCTACTGCATATATAAATGCAAATCTTTTTTTATTTTTCAAGGCTTTTCTTATTACGTCAAACTTTACTACATTCCATGTCATACTCATATCGAAGTTGCCTATGCATTAAATGTATTTATATTCGACAACCATTGCTGCAATTGAAATGTGTTGTGCCTGTCACTGCAAAACATTAAATAAATCGTTCAGTACAAGCACAAATAAAAACATTCTACCTATAGGCCTATTCCTTATACCAGAGTACGCAACACGGAAAATACCAGTAGTTTCAAACTCGGAGTTTATAATTGTTGTTGTTGTCGTCCGCGATGATGTTTCGTTATGACACGACTGATAGCGTACACAAAATGGGTTGGGGTGGGGGGGAAGGGGACATAAAATGAAGATCTGGACCTATAACCAGGTTTTGATATCCCGAGGTACCGAATCTCATTACATTCAATGAGATCCTCTACCCGGGCACGTAATTTCTTTACATACAAGGTATTTAACGTTGTTTAAAGGCGGGAGATTTATTTAGTGGTGGACGATTTAATTAATTCCATATGTATGTCAAATCTAAAGGACACTACTGACAGCTTTAAGGCGTTTTAGAAGTAAATAATAATTTAAGCGTAGGTAGGACGCAGTTCACCATCTCACGTTTGACCACGCCCGGTGGTACTTTTTTTTTTTTTGCTAGGGGCTTTACGTCGCACCGACACAGATAGGTCTTATAGCGACGATGGGATAGGAAAGGCCTAGGAGTTGGAAGGAAGCGGCCGTGGCCTTAATTAAGGTACAGCCCCAGCATTTTGCCTGGTGTGAAAATGGGAAACCACGGAAAACCATCTTCAGGGCTGCCGATAGTCGGATTCGAACCTACTATCTCTCGGATGCAAGCTCACAGCCGCGCGCCTCTACGCGCACGGCCAACTCGCCCGGTCCCGGTGGTACTTAACTCGGAGTTGTACCCACGAATGTGACAACTCACCGGAATTAGCAGGAATGAAAATGTGACATTTGAATAAAATACGGGTATATTAGTGTAGGTTATTTATTATCATTGTGTGTGAAACGGAACGTTATTTAAAGGATTTCAATAATTATAGTACGAAAAGAAGCAAAGTATAGAGCCGGTCCCGTTGAGCAGCTAAGCAGCCGGCAAGCGCGGGGAAAAGGGAAACGTGCGGTGGCGAACCAATTGGAGCGTGGAGGGGAGGAGGTGCAGAGGTGTGTCTCCAAGCACGCAGTGTGCAGGCTTAGCATTGGCCAGCAGGTATTCATCGCTGATCGCGCGGAATTTGAAATGTCGCAACTTTTAGGCCCCGTAGTTAACGCCCTAATGAATGTTGGCACCCAAAATTGATGCCGACATCGTTTTTACGTGCACCTCAATGTGTTTTCCAAGTTTCTTTGCGATCGGCGACTTGACCATTGTCGATGTTCCCTTGTAAGTGACACGTTGTTTTATAAGCCCATGAGTACCATTTACGAATATGAAAGCAGAATGCCGATATCTTTAATCGTTTAGAAGTTATTTTCGTGTAACATGTTAGGTGAATAACCCTGTATACAAACACAAACTAATACAGAGTTAATAGAATGAAACGTAGCAAACAATATTATAAATACTACTAGGAAATATTACGTTTATAGATGATAAACCAAGTATCCTTCATAAAACGGATGACGAGGTAAGCTGACTGCTCGTCATCTCGTAGGATGAGGGAGATGGTACTCGGGAGTCTCAGATTATGGTGCAGATCGGCCAGGTCCATGCACGCCATAAGGAAGTGTACCACGGTAAGATGATCGCCGCAAGTACGCACCGGAGGGGGTTCTGCTTTCAGTAAATAGGAGTGCGTTACTATACCGTGGCCGATCCGAAAACGACATAACAGCACTGCTTCCCTCCGACAAGCCCGAAGTGGTAGTCCTTCATACCTTCGTTGTTCCTTTTATCGCCCTCAGCTTATTTGGCAGTGGGATGGCCTGCCACTCCATCTCCCAATGGGACATAACCAAATGTCTCAGCTGAGAACGAATATCACTGGCTGGAACCTTGTAAGGCAACGGGGGAAATGTAACAGCCTCCTTGGCAGCCTTATCACCTAACTCGTTTCCCTCTACATCCATGTGGCTTGCGAGCCACAAAAACGTGATTCTGATGCCGGCATCCGAACACACAGCCAGCAGGTCCTGTATCCGCTGTGCCAGAAGGTGCCGAAGGAAACATGTATCAATAGATTTGTGGCGAAACCACGTCATCCCTCCGCCACTGGAACCTAGAGGGCAGCAATTGGACCTCGCCACACTAGGCAACGCCGGTGAAAGCGTGTAGACTGTCCGTCTTCTTTATGATTTCCATGGCAGCATAATTAAAACAAGATATAGTAAACAAATACATCGAGTGCCTTTCTACATATTGTTATCTATGGATGGGATTGTAGGAAACAACAATGTAAAGTTCCGACAGAATAAAAATGCAGTTCTATTGTATGTTGTGTGTACTGTAGCTGGCAAATCGGTAAGTGTAATGATCCCCACAGATTGTATCGACCTCAAGCAGTCAGAACACAGCAGAAAGTGCCGGCGCTCACGGACAGCGTGTACCGCAAAGCTTTACAGATAGCGTAGAGCTCTGCTGTGTACACATTACGGGCTTCCTGGAGAAGAAAAAGAAACCTGTTATTGTCGACAACGAACGCAGAGCCTACTCCCGATTCTGCTCTCGAACCATCCGTGTAAACAACGACTAAATCGGGATATCGGCCAACAACAGACAGAAAGAGTCACCGATAAATGGACGGGTTTGTGTTCTCCATCGGGCCGATGTGCAAATCTACAATTATTTCAGGTCGTCGTATTATCCACGGAGGTCCCCTACTTGGTCGTCTAACAAGACAAGGAACCGAAGGTATATAAAAAAATATGTGAATGCTAACCAAGCGTATTCCAACCAGCTGCGTTGGTCGAGAATAAGCAGCGTAAAGCCGACGGTTTCCATTGTGGAATACACAGGGATAGCTTGGGTGAAGTGGCATCTGTCGCAAATTTGCAGCATAGGACAAAGCAATTGCCGGCGCCTCAGGTGTAAAGGCCGCACACCAGATTAAGCGAGCAGGCTTGCAATGGGACTAGTATGACAAGCTCCCGTTGCTAACCTAACTCAGCTATGGTGGATTCTATTTAGTTTCGCAAGGACGCTTTGCCTTGCTGATCCATATACTGCACTGCCGTAGTCCAACCTGAACAAAATACGTACCCTATAAAATCGTAGGAGAACCGTGCAGTCTGCTCCCCAAGTAGTGCCACTAAGAACAAAATAGTCAGCTTCTTAGTGCATTCCACCTTTAACTGCCACACGCGTGGCTCCCACGATAATTTGCTATCGAACAGGAGCCCAAGAAATCGGTAAATGTGAACTACAGGAAGAGAGACATATCCTAAAAAAAGGCTCAGGATGGGAGTGAAGAGTGCGCTTCCGGCAAAAGTATACAGCAGAGGTCTTTGCGGTTGAAAACCGAAAGCCATGTTCTAAAGTCCACTGTTCCACTCTCCAAACAGCTTGCTGTAATTGTCGCTCTCCGACTGCCATATTATGCGAGCTATAACGCAGAGAATATTCTACACATAGCGATGGTATTACTGCCGAACCAGCAGCAGCGACAATACCGTTTATGTCAACCGCGAACAAAGCGACACTAAGAACCGATCCCTGTGGGACTCCATTTTCTTGAACGTGGTATTGCGAGTACGCCCTCCCCACTCGGACACGGAATAGACGGATGGACAAAAAAATCGCAAAAAATACCGGCAAGTTACCTCGGAATCTCCACTGATGCAGGACCGAAACGATACCATATTGCCATGTGATGTCATAGGCCTTTTCTAAGTCAAAGAAAACTGCCACCAAATGCTGTTTTCGGAGAACATCCTGGATAGAGCACTCCAGGCGTACCAAGTGGTCAGTAGTCGAACGAGCGGCTCGAAAACCACACTGGTACTGGGACAAAAGTCATTTTTCTCCGGACACCACACAAGTCGACGATTCACCATCCTCTCAAATTGCTTACACATACCGTTAGTAAGACAAATAGGTCTGTAACTTCCTGCATACTTAGGATTTTGACAGGCTTGCGGACAGGAATGACTATGCCTTCTCCCCACTGTGACGGAAACTCACCTTCGATCCAGATTAGGTTGAACACACGAAGGATAGAAGAGACAATCCTCACTAAGGTGTTTCAACATCTGGTTATGGACACTGTCCGGTCCGGGAGAAGAAACCTTGCGAAATGCCAAGGCGCTGCGGAGTTCCAACTCCGCAAAGGGCACATTATAGTTCTCTGAAGCTTGAGTGGCAAAACTGAGGTGACGACGCTCTGCCTCCCGCTTCAGAGCGAGGAAATCACGATGGTAATTCCCGGAGTCAGACACATCCGCGAAATAACTGGCTAGATGATTAGCAATCAAGAATTGCCTGCAATGGAAATTCCCGGCACTGAAGATGATCCTTGTATACCCGAAATACGTCACACTAGAGATGACGGTGTATGTGACGTCACAGACGACACGTATTTCTCCCACGAAGCTTTCTTATTCTGTCAAATGTCCGACTCGTTGGCTGAACGGTCAGCGTACTGGCCTTCGGTTCAGAGGGTCCCGGGTTCGATTCCCGGCCGGGTCGGGGATTTTAACCTTAATTGGTTAATTTCAATGGCACGGGGGCTGGGTGTATGTGTTGTCTTCATCATCATTTCATCCTCATCACGACGCGCAGGTCGCCTACTGGAGTCAAATAGAAAGACCTGCACCTGGCGAGCCGAACCCGTCCTGGGATATCCCGGCACTAAAAGCCATACGACATTTCAATTTTCAATTCTGTCAAATAAGAACTCGCGCCTTAGCGCGGAGTTTTTTAAATGTTACCAAGCTGGCCACAGTAGGCTGCCTTCTGAATGCGTTTATGAGCGCGACGTCGTTCTTTTATAGCTGCTACAATTTCTTCGTTCCACCAAGGAACGAGTTTTCTTCGAGGAGTCCCTGAAAGGATGGAATGGACTCCTCAGCAGCAGCAGCTGCAGCAGGAATAACTTGTGTGATGTAAGTTATATCGTCGTCTACGCTCCGGCTATTCTCTTCATTAAACACAGCTAACGATGTAAACTTTGGCCAATCAGCATGTTTAAGAATCCATCGGGGATGAACCTCGTTGGATTTCTGTTTCAACCAAGTAAGAACGATGGGGAAATGGTCACTGTCACAGAGATCGTCGTGTGTATTCCACCTAAGCAGGGGAACAAGCGCCCGGCTGCATAGACTAATGTCTATGCGCGAATATTTAAGTGCCGTGCATCGTGCTAAAATACGTCGGTTCACATGTATTCGAAATGCATATGTCCAGCTCTATCATTAATCTCTCCAACTCCCTCTGGGGTAAGGCATTATATAGTCCCATAAAGGATGGTGGGCATTAAAATCACCCAACATGAGGAAAGGAGGTAGGAGCTGATCTATGAGATCAATTACCGTACGCCATTAATGTTAAGAGGTTGACCTGGTGGGAAATAAACATTACACACTGTGCTATGACAGGCAGCAGTATTCGTACCGCAACTGCTTCCAGTGGGGTTATTAGTGGAACCACTTTGCTGTAGATGTCAGAATAAACAAAAAATACCAATTCCACTGGAAGCTCGGTGGGCATAATTTCGAGCTGAAAGACGACAAAGAGATCTGCATTTTTCAGTCTGAGAGGTGTCTCAAGTGCCATCTCTATAACTTTTCCATAAAAAAGGGATGACTGGTGTTAAGCCATATGAAGTAACTCAAGGTAAGAGAGTGGGAAAACAGGTTGATTATAATCTATGGAATAATCTATGCAACATGGCCAAAAGACAGTGAGAAAACAGGTTGATTATAATCTATGGAATAATCTATGCAATATGGCCAAGGGCATTACCTCATAGGTACCTTAGTGAAGAGTGAGGCTGTAGCAAAGCTGACTAGACAGTCTTCAGACTCCATAGAAATTTTTGATGAAATGATCTGAATCCCTGACATGACATTTTGCCACCTAGTAGTTAGTACAGTTCTTCAATACTGTGTGTAGTGGAGTTGATGGCACTCACAATAGGCTGCATAGGAACATGATCTTTATGTATTTTAGGTAAGCTGTATAATCCAGAAGTAAATAGACCTACACATACGTAACACGAAATGCAGTTATTATTCTAAACTCAAGGAAGACAACAGATACAGTTGACTAAAACAGAAAGATAAGTCATCATTCACGAAAAACATTCTCTGCTGGACGGTGAAGACATACACAACAGGTACACAGATAGACTCCCAACAGTACACAACCATACTTAGGTACAACAGAAAGCCATCAAAATGTTCAAACACCAAGACAATTTCAACAAGGAAGAAACTGAATCCACAGGTAGAACAGTGCTTGAATACCTATACTAAAAACAATAAATGTAATGAAGCCAGTGAGAAGCACGAGCACTGAACAGCAAGAGGAAGAAACGATCAATTAGGAGTCGCTCATCACCACAGCAGACTGATCAGCACAGAAGAATTATGGACCTCGCAGAGAACATCTCATATCAGACGTAAGGCTTTTCAGGCGTTTGCTCTATTAACCAGCGTTTCGTCTTAGGTCTGACACTAGACTCATCAGAGTGGGATGTGTCAGACCCTACCCACTGACGCGGGGTGTATGCAGGTGAACTTATCAGAAGCCTATTTATGAGGCACAGTCTGATAACTGCATAGGGAGATAAGTGTCCACAAATAGGCTTCTGATAAGTTCACCTGCATACACCCAGCGTCAGTGGGTAGGGTGTGACACATCCCACTCTGACGAGTCTAGTGTCAGACCTAAGACGAAACGCTGGTTAATAGAGCAAACGCCTGAAAAGCCTTACATCTGATATGTTTTTGACATGCTCTATTGGTGAAAAATATCTAATTCCCTCCATGGGAATTTAGAATTTTCCATAGAGAACATCTCATCACTGCTATACACAATTAGTGAGCACAGAAATGGTTTCGGTTCATTAACGATCTTCAGAGTAAGATAACCTTTAAAAGTACCACGCACAGCATCTGGTGAAACAGTGGGATCCTCAAACCCAACTGGACTAAGGTCTACAAGCCTGGGAAACTTTTACTATCATTACAATGCCAGTCATGAAAGCCTAAGGGCTACTATAATTTCTAACATCATTTATAAATCAACATTAGTGATTAGTAACAAACATCTACACTGAATGGCATTTTATATGTATTATAGGCCGTGTGGTTAGGGGCGTGCAGCTGTGAGCTTGCATCCAGGAGATAGTCTAAAGGGAACAAGGGAGATAGTGCGCTCGAACCCCACTGTCGGCAGCCCTGGTTTTCCGTGGTTTCCCATTTTCACACTAGAGAAATGCTGGGACTGTACCTTATTAAGGCCACGGCCGTTTCCTTCCCATTCCTAGGCCTTTCCTGTCCCATCGTCGCCATAAGACCTATCTGTGTCGGTGTGACGTACAGCAAATAGCAAATATATATATATATATATTATAAGTGTATAGATTCAAATAGCTAAAAGGGTGAACTAATGAGAAGTTCCCTCATTTTCCCCAATTTGTGTTAAATTGTATCAGTTGCTTGTTTAATGTTTTCTAAAGCTGGTTTAATTTGTAACAATTCTCTTAATATGATCTAGAGTATATATAACTTCCATGTGTTTAAGACCAATGTATGAAAAATATGACATGCAGTACAAACAAGTCTTCTACCTATCAATTAGAAGCCATTAATGAGGCTAAAACACACGCAATTAACACTATGATAAAAAAAATGTAACAATTCGTTATACACCGCACCAACATAGATTGGTCTTTTGGCGACTATGGAATAGGAAAGGCATAGGAGTCAAAAGGAAGTGGCCGTGGCCTTCATTAAGGTACAGCCCCAGCATTTGCCTGGGATGAAATATGATAAATTCATATGGAAAGTGTTGATTGGCTGATTAAATTTAGCTTCCTTCAAAATAAGCGTTACCAATACTGTTTAAAAAGAAAATCACAAAAAGTGTAGATAACACCCTCCACACCATGGAAATGAGGATACTTCAGTGGATGATGAGCTTTCCCTACATGACCACATTAGGAACTCTACCAACACACACCATATTGGTGTTCAACCAAATTGGAAAGGTCCATGGGAACAGGCTTTCCCGATAAGAGGAGAGAGAGCTGTAGGCCTACCTAACATGGGTGCCCATGCCCGGGGGCAAGGTGGGGACGCCCCCCGCCCCAACTCTAACGAAAGGAAAAAAATCTAATATATTCAGGTGGTTTCCTTTCAAGAAAATTATCATTAAAATCGGTATTTATTACATAGAATTGATAGGGCATACCGTGTGTGGTATTCTACTGTGGAATAAAAGTTGCCATTCATCTTCCAAAATATTAAAAATACTCCCAGGTCTAGCCCCCCTCCCCCGCCCAACAAACTGTCCTATGGGCACCCTTGTTACCTAAAAATGATCCACGACACTTTACCATCAGCAAATCATGTGAAAAAGACCAGTAGATAATCTACACAGAGATGATAGGAAACTGTAAATCAATACCTGAAAATAGTCCATCTATGACCAGACAATGAAGCAGATTATGTTAAATGCCATAACAAGACCCACAAAGCAGACCCTGCAATGGCAAAATCCAATGAAGAAAAGTACGGATTTGAAAAAGTACATTTTTCTTTAAATCTGTACAGGTCATAGGAGAGAAAAAATTGACCAAGGGAGGTCTGACAAGGAAGATGAAAGAATAAATCCGAGCACAAATAAGGGGACTCAATACCAGACTCCTCTAGCCTACGGTATCATGATATGAAACTTGTAAGTTCAAAGAGCATGAGGACTTTGGGGGTCGAAATCTTCAGACCCATGACAGAAGATGAACTAAGAAATTAAATTTGTAAAGTAAATAGGGAATCTGTAAAAGTAAGGTCACATTAGCCAGGAGAAATGAAGTCTCTCAAGGCTTCACAAACTTAATCCCATTCAGTAAAAGACAACAGACAATTAACCAGCACACATTAAAGAAGGGAAATATGAAAAGAGAGAAACCTAACACTGTCAAGCTCAGCTGGTGTCCAACGACCATCACATGCAACTTGAAAATCAGGGACATACTGTATACAATCGAGGGAATTATAAATTGTATGTATGTACGTCAACCTAGTGAACTACACGGTGACGTGCATGCACATGCACAGCAATAAAGGCTCTTTAATTTTTATCATCTATCAGCACTGTAACAAGTAGTATTCACTGTTGGTTAATCATAGGCCAATTTTTTAATCTCTTAATTGTTAACATTGTTTTTGATTGCAATTATTTGGAGGGTACATAATATGGAAAAGATTTTATCATGATCAGAGATGATGATGTGTTTGTTATTTTAACAGACCAAAAACAGAGGTCATCAGCTCATAATTAAATAGAAAAATTGATTGATAAATGTAATAATCGTTCTAATTTTAGCAAGACTGGTGGAATGAATAATGAATAATACAACAGCCATGCAACTCTTTGGAGTATCCTCAATCGATAAGAAAAAAGAGGTTTGCAAATTCTACCCACAAGACAGTAAACAAACCTTGGTTAATAGCAATGTAACGTAATTTTTAAGACAGTTTTTAAGACAGTTAAGATTACTTGTAACAGTGGCATTTAGCTGAATAGGCCGATATGCATAATCTCGTGATCAGACCAAAAAGACAATAATGCGTTAACTTACGCAAAATCAAAGCTGATAATATTCCAAACACAGAACCTACACATAAAATCTATACCAGTCCTCAACAAATAAACATGACAGCTCTCCACTTAGAAAAGTATGATGTTATTAAATGTCGCATGTATGGTATACAAGTAACATACGTTAACGCATAAACGAATTAGAAATGAACACAAATGTTAAATGATAGCAAAGGAACAATCGTAAAACAAATTAACTTCACCTCCATAAAAAACATACATATTCAATCTACAGGTCATTTAACAATAGTAACGAAACATTAGGCTCCATCATACTAGGCAGGTATTAATAAAGAGCGCGACAGTTCGACATATCATAATGCACATACATTAACAGTGAACATATAAGCTTTAAAAAGACAAAGGCCAACTTACCCCTTCTGTATGACAAGAAATATAAGCTATTCCACCGCTGTCACTGTCAAGAATATGTAAACAAACGCGTTGCGCGAACTTCCAATGATATAATTTTTAAGTCTTTTGAATACGTAATGCCAACCTAATGTAATGTAAACATTGAAGTATCCATTACTCCCTTTCAGTATTTTAAACTTGTATTGAAGTTCGAAGTACCGCTGTTCTCCACTCATACACTAAAACTGTAATTATTGTCCCTGCTATAATAAACTATACCATAGTAATAATTGCAATACTAATTTCATGAAGATATGTTTACTTCCGTAATGCACAACATATTGGTACCGCGAATTCCCAGCGTATAAGAGCCCCAGCGGATTACGTAAAATTACACACAAAAAATCCGTCGCAAAATTCACTTTCATGCACGTCAGTGAAGAGGCGTATCGGTATCAAATATGATACGCACCCTCCTGGAGAAAATAAAAAAGAGACTTCTCATAGAAATCGTACAAAACCTCACAATGACGCATATAAATTTAACGATAAAATTACCGATCTAATATTCTTATACCCGGCGAATTGGCCGTGCGGTTAGGGGCGCGCAAGCTATGAGCTTGCATCCGGGAGATAGTAGATTCGAACCCCACTGTCGGCAGCCCTGAAGATGGTTTTCCGTGGTTTCCTATTTTCACACTAGGCAAATACAGTAGAGTCTCGTTAATCCGAACTAATTGGGACCACTGCCTCTCCCACCCTGCCAGCCAACATTCTGATGGGCATTTTTTTTTTTTTTTTTTAAATTTTGAACTGGCTAACCATGATATCAGACCATATGGATTAACCAGAAAATATTGTCTAATAATAATGTTATTGTTTTTACATCCCACTAACTACTTTTACAATTCAGGAGATGCCTATGTGCCGGAATTTTCTCCCGCAGGAGTTCTTTTACGTGCCAGTAAATCTACTTACACAAGGCTGTCGTATTTGAGCACCTTCACATACCACTGGACTGAGCCAGGATTGAACCTGCCAAGTTGGGGTCAGAAGGCTAGCTCCTTAACTGTCTGAGGAAAATAGTTTCTACAATACAGTAGTGTACATACTGTAATTTGAAATGTCCATTCTTTAGCAGTTACATTAATAAAATACTGTATAAAATTATGGTAGGGTAGTTAAGAACCCGTAGAGGAGAAAACGACAATGAAAATCACATTAGCGAGTGGATGGAAGCTGACTGTCATCAATTACAAACAGACCAAGAAATTGTAGCTGTGGTGGAGAAAGAATCTGGAGTTGATGAGGAACAGAGTGATGTCGAAGAAGACCACAATGAACAACCAGTGTTACATTCAGATGCTGCGGCCGCCTTAGAACTTGCCGTACGCTACGCCGAGCAACACTCCGCTGCTACGCCCACTGATGTGATTTTTATAAGACGCTGGTTTAACACTGCATCTTCGAGTAGGTGCCAATCATTACGGCAAAAGAAACTAACAGACTTTGTAAAGATAAACGACCAGTGATAGATGGTTTATGATGTGTAATTATGTTTACATTAAGTTATTCTAGTAAAATATGACTAATAAAATGCAAGTAAATCTTCATTCTATAATAATATGTTGTTTCATTTCAATAAGGAGATTTTTTTTAAAAATTGAATATTTCAGTTCGGATTAACCGGACTTTTGGACTAACGGGGTTCGGATTAACGGGGCTCTACTGTACTGGGGCTGTAGGCCTACATTAATTAAGGTCACGGCCGCTTTCTTCCCACTCGTAGGCCTTTCCTATCCCATTGTCGCCACAAGACCTATCTGTGTCGGTGCAACATAAAGCAAATTGTAAAAAAATATCTTAAAAAATCAATAATTTGTAGGGATTGATCTATTTCTATCTTTTTGGTTTTTATATCATTAAAACTTTACTATCTTCACATCAGAGTTTAAAGAAACTGGATTATGTGGCATGCTTTCTGAGATCCGAAGGTTTTGAGGATTGTTGAGAAAGCTGCCTCATACGGGCAATCGGTAATGGAGAATTCCGGAAAACCTCACTATTTTACTCCAGTAGGCTGGACATATTTTTCTCAATCCTTATTATGCTCTTCCACGTGTATGTTAAACCATTGTCCCATTTCTCTACAGGATTGGGTGTGAAGTGAGGTGAATCTCCATAGCAAGATTTTACGACCGGATGCCCTTCCTGATCTCAACCTTATCAGAAGAGTTCATGACATGAAATGAATGACATGATATATGATATTAGGAAGGGAGAGGGTGAAACCTGGTGCCAGCACATAGCCTACTCCTGTTGAATAGCACCAAGGTGTCTGCTCAAGAATTAACATCCAATGGACGATTGACCATTAAGAGCATCATATGCCCTCACTCCACATAAACACTGCAGAGAGATTTGGGATTGAATCCAGGCTTTTCACACGCAATATAGTGATTAGAAATTGTATACCACTGCCTCTCCCACCCTGCCAGCCAACATTCTGATGGTCAATTTTTTTTTAAAATTTTGAACTGGCTAACCATGGTATCAGACCATATAGACTTGACACTTCAACTATCATGGCCACCAGGTGGGCACATGCTCTTTCTCTTGATCCTGTAATAATAAAGAGTGGGGGCTCTGCAAAGTAGTACTATTGGACGCTCTTCTTATACAGTAGAGTCTCGATAATTCAAGGTAATTGTGGGGGAAGGTATCTCGGATTTGGAATAACTCGGACTACATGGAAAAACACAGGGAAAATCATTAAACAAGAAGAAAATTAGCAATGATTAAAGATAATGTCCTGTATTGTCATTTTTTACAGAGTTATGGCATGGATTAAAGTTACTTTTTGAAAAAAGACCTTAATTGATTTCTGTTTCTGAATATTACATTGTTTCTGTGCAGCAATGTCACACCATCGCTTGAAGTGCAGGGTACTGGTGGAAATTGCCTCTGGTTGTTGTTCAATGTAGCATAGTGCCACCTCCAACACAGTGAGACCCTCACAACGAGACATTTTTGGCACTGTCTCTTCTAAAACTTCTTCCTCACTATCTTCTGTTGGTTCATTCAACATTTCAATTATCGATGTGTCTGTAAGTTCATACTATTTATCACTCTTCAGCAATTCTGTAACTTCGATTTCACTAGCATCTTTACATCCGGGTATCTGTGAGATTAATTCTGACAAGTTTGATATTTCATCATCAATGCTTTAATCAGAGTTACTGTCAGAAGACATAACACTTCCGAAAATTTTCTTCCATGATTTCATAAGTGTCTCTGGCTTCACTTCGTCCCATGATTCTGCTAGCCAATACGCTATGTCGCTCATTGTTAACTGTTTGAAGAAGTTTGTGATGTTTTCCTCTCATGTTCTGTTGCTTCCAGGAGTGATGTAGCAGGCTGTGCTGATACTTCTTTTATAGATATTCCAAAATGCACTGATCCATATGTTGTATCTCGAATTCCATTACATACTAATTCCTGTTCATCTGGATGTGATCCTGCATTGTGCAGCAATAAACCTGATTTAATAGGCATATTCCTCTTTCTCAAAAATGTTCTAGTTTCAGGCACATATTCTTCAAAGAACTACTTTTTAAATATCTGTCTATCCATCCACTAGTGCTCTTTAAGAGCTCTCGGCTTAACAAACTTTCCTATGATGACTAGCTTTAATTTATGATTGCCAGATGCATATCATCGGCAGTGGCAGTGGCTTTAACTTCTTTCTGAGTAATTAACTTCTTCCAATAAATTCACTTCTGCCTGTGGATGTACTTTCGATGGTACATTTTTACAAAAAGTGAGGTTTCATTGGAATAAGGAGCCATATAGACGTAGTCATGTGGAAGAATTCGGAACTTATTGCTGTGCTAGTCAGTGGAGAACTTCTGTTTCCCATGGAACAGGAATCTAACTCCAGTCCAAGATGGTGTTGTTCCCAGTTAACTCATAATAGACATGATATAGTGATATGGGGTGAGGATGAAACAGAAGTGCAAAAACAAGTAGATGTATGGAATCAAGAGATAGAAAAATTTGGGATGAAAGTAAGCACAGAGAAAAGTAAAACAACAGTGGTGACAAGGGGAAGCAAAGAAGGAAGAGGAATGATAAAACTGAACAGTCAAATTCTGGAAGTGATTAAAAGTTTTAAGTACTTGGAAAGCGTGATCACAGAAGATGGAAAGATAACCGAGGAAATTGGGAAAAGAATAGAACAAGCAAACAGCTTCTACCAGAGTGTAAAGGGTGTTTTGTGGAACCAAGATGTCCCAAAGAAATGTAAGAAAGTATTATATTCAACCTATTATGAACCCATACTAACCTATGCAGCTGGATCATGGACTACAACAAAACGAGAGGAGAGTAGACTACAGGCAGTGGAGATGAAATTCCTAAGAGGTATCACAGGCAAGACGAGAAAGGATAGAATTAGAAATGAAGAGATAAAGAAAAGGACAGGAATCTTGAAACTTCAAGACAGGACAGAAACAACAAAGCTAAAGTGGTATGGCCATATGATGAGAATGGGAGAAGAGAGAGTGACCAAAAAACCTTTTTCAGAGAAGTTAACAGGAAAGAGACCACAAGCAAGACCCCAAAAGAGGTGGACAGATTCGGTGTGGGAGTGCATAGAGAAGAGGGAAGGAAAACCAGAAGACGTGCTTAAAAAAGAAGAAGAGTGGTGGAGAGACAGGCAGCGATGGAGGTCCTTGATTCACAACCTGACCCGGGAAGCTGGAAATGGGAAATGAAGATGATGATGAGAGATTTTGGTGGTTAAACCCCTATTCGGCGCATCGCTTCAATTCTAGCATGGAATAAGCGTCCACACAGATTGCACAGAATTGTTGGAGGAGGGCGTGGTTGTGCTGCATGGAGTTTTCGTGCTTCCCTCCTAGCCTCTTCACATCTGTGTCGTTCCCCTTCAAACAAACTGACAGCAGCAGGGATGGTCAGGCGCCAAACTGTATGGTCTCGAACAAGTGTGTCCCAGGTTTGTGGTCTGAGACCTATCGTCTTCATAGTATGCTTAAGCTGGTCCTTGTAGCGCCTCATGGGCACTCCACAAGGTCTGGTGCTAGAACAAATTTCAACATACAGAATTGCATGTGATGTAGTAAGAACTATCACTCTTTCTCTACTATTTTTGTGACCAGAGGCATGAGTTCCTTCATGTGAAGCAAGTGTCTTAGAAGGCAACATTTTAAAACTGAGCCCTATTTCATCGCAATTATAACCGATCGGTACTGGGTTTTTTTCTCTTCACTTTTTATGAACACCTTTTTATGAGGTGTTCAAGATTTTTACAGAACTTGCTTGCACCTTCGGAATCACCAGAAAGTTTTCCCCACACATTTCAAGTTGCAAACTATCCACTTCACATCCGTAACGATAAGTCAATCTGATAATCACAATAAGTATCGATTAGGTGGAAACATTATTGTGATTATCACATTTCAAGTTGTCAAACACCATATCTGTTTTTCCATCTCTGTAACCAGCCTACACTCGCATTCTCTACTGGCGGAGAGTACTATGACATGGTGGGAATAAGAAGGGAATAAAATGCTGTAGAAAACTAGTTTTTAATTTGTGAAAAGAAAAATTAAAATAATGCTTGGATTTAAAGGAGCCTCGGATTTCTGAGTCTCAGATTTGAGACTCGACTGTATATATAAATTATACTGTATGAGTAAAGAATTGGATGATTGCGGATGATGTTGTACTGTATAGAGTAACAAATAAGTTACAGGATTGTGAATGACTGCAAGAGTACTCGACAAAGTTGTGAGATCAACATCAGACAATGGTACAATGGTAGACAGGATAAAAAGTCAGGTTGTATGTTTCACCAAGAGGAGAAGTCCTCTCAGCTTTAATTACCATGTTGATAAGGTGAAATTACCTCATGGGGATCACTTTAAGTACCTGAGATTAATTAGGAAAAAACTTCACAGGGGTAATAACATTAACAAGGTTATAAATAAACAATGAATAGAACCCTTACATTTTGGGAAGTAGGCACCTCTCTGACAAGAATAACAACTGCCTGCAAAAATTGCACATTTCATCCTGTAGCAGCTTTTTGAATTCCAGGAATGGTTCTTTGGATTCTAGAAAAATAAGACATTTACTGAGATACCAGGAATTCCAAAAATAGTGTCAGCTTCGATAAAAGCAAAAATATGTTACCTTATTTAAAGAAAAACATTCAGCAGACAGGTGCGTAACACACCATGATGGTTTATCGTGCAGTGACTGGCATGATGCTCTAAAGATGACTGCTAATAGTACAGCTGTGCCAGACAGGTCCAAGGGCAATAACCATTGTTGGCATTGCCACAATGAGATGTAAATATTTTTTCATGACCTGGGATACTGCCCCTATGATGAAACCCTGCAATTTACTAGACATCACACAATACAAAGTTCCAACACTCAGTCATTAAGACACACTGGTTACATGGTTATCTGAAATCAGCTGTACCTGTAGGATTGATATGATAGCCTTCAAAAATAACATAAATTCGTATTATTATTAATCCTATGGTTTGGATTGAATTGCACACTAAGCAGCCCAGTGAAGTACACGAGGAAATGAAGAGCATTTACAAGCTAACTATCGATATAAATATGCATGGGCTAACTTCAAGGTGATAAGTCTCATGATCGGTGCAAGAGCAACAATATTTTATTTATTTATTTATTTATTTATTTATTTATATATTTATTTATTTATTTATTTATTTATTTATTTATTTATTTATTTATTTATTTATTTATGCTTTTTTTCAGTGGCGAAGTTAGGGCTCGAGGCCCTCTCTTCCACTTAACCACAATAGATCCTACACATGTTGTTTGAAGAATTCTGCCTAAAATTCAACCTACCATTATCATTGACAAAGAACATGGTTCTCAAAGCCTTAGAAGGATCACTATCAATAATGAGGCATCATCTCTATAGTTATATATTTTATCCTCATGGGAAACATCCTCATAGGGGATATGTTTATTCTCTGAATAAATTTATATACCTTTTCATATGGTTACGAGGGTACCTACGGGTTGTATTAAAGATGTGAAGGAGAAGCCGTATAAGTTACTGGTAAGACCACAATTACAGTATGGTTCCATTTTAGGGGATCCTCACCAGGATTACTTGATTCAAAAACTGGAAAAGATCAAAAAGGAAAGCAGCACAATTTGTTCTGGGTGATTTCCGACAAAAGAGTAGTGTTATGATAACATTGCAAACTGTGGGCTGGGAAGACTTAGGAGTAAGACAAACTGCTCGACTAAGTGGTATGCTCCAAGCTGTCAGTGGAGATATGGCATGGAATGACATTAGTAAATGAATAAGCTTGAATGGAGTTTTTAAAAGTAGGAAAGATCAAAATATGAAGATAAAGCTGGAATTCAAGAAGACAAATTGTAATAAATATTCAATGGGTAGCGGGTAGAAACCCTCCTCAAGGCAGATCTACTTCAGCGTGTGGCAATCCTGCACAGAGTACAGAGTACACTGGCCCAGTGTGTAGTATCTGGTATGGGTCCCAGTTCAGGGTTACAAGTGAAGTCCTTTACAGCATCTACAGTGGAGAAGATGGACTTCAGTACAGTGTGAGATGATGGAGGAGGCAACCCAGTACTCAGGGATTAATATGAGTACAATATATCAAGATCGGCTGTAGCGTCTGTTCCCATATTGAGAGGCTTGTTGGCCAGCATCTGAACCCAGGTTAGGGTCAACTGTTCACACATGCTCCAGATCTTACCAATCTGGTTCTATTTTTTGGTGAGGTCTTTGGGTTGCACCCCGCTGATGATTATTGTCACAAAAACTACTATGATGGAGAAATGTAACTCGGAAGATGCTACCCTAGCCGATAAAATCTGGGGCCAGTCACCATCTGGTCTTAACAGGATATTGGATTCTGGGGGCCCTGTACTGTTATGTTGGAAACAGTTGGAGGATCCCTCACCCTGTAAGATTAGGACAATGAATGTGAACACCCTCTTGAGAGTTGGTAAACAAATAGAGGTGGTCAAGGAATTGGAAAAATATCAAATCAAGATCCTTGCAGTACAAGAAACAAGATTTCTTTCAGATGAAATATCCCCAATGGGTAACTACAGGATACTAAAAGGTTAACCAGCTGTCAGAGAATATAGAGCAGGTAATAAAAGAAAATCTCCACCTATTTCAGGAACTGTATTCTTTGTTCATAAATCAGTCACAGATGCTATACTGAATTTCAGTGGCAGCAGGTGGTATCTGAAGCTGGATGTTGCACCAATATTTTCAGTGTCACATTTTTATATCTTACAGACATAACAAGAAACTCTATTACCGTTAAGTAATGAACTACATTCCTACTAAAACTGTAATATATCTGGCAATTACAACCCAGGAAATAAGAGGCTAATTATTTTTCTTTTTTTTTTTTTTTTTTTTTTTTTTGCTAGTGGCTTTACGTCGCACTGACACAGAGAGGTCTTATGGCGACGATGGGATAGGAAAGGCCTAGGAGTTGGAAGGAAGCGGCCGTGGCCTTAATTAAGGTACAGCCCCAGCATTTGCCTGGTGTGAAAATGGGAAACCACGGAAAACCATCTTCAGGGCTGCCGATAGTGGGATTCGAACCTACTATCTCCCAGATGCAAGCTCACAGTCGCGCGCCTCTACGCGCACGGCCAACTCGCCCGGTGAGAGGCTAATTATACACTGTAAGTATAGTTACTCTTAATAATAATGTTATTGGCTTTATGTCCCACTAACTACTTTTTTGGGGGTTTTTGGAGACACCGGGGTGCCGGAGTTCTTTTACATACCAGTAAATCTACTGACACGAGGCTAACGTATTTGAGCACACAAATACCACCGGACTGAGCCAGGATCGAACCTGCCACATTGGGGTCAGAAGGCCAGCGCCTCAACTTTCTGAGCCACTCAGCCTGGCACAGTTACTTTTGCTTCACTTGAATTGAAAATTTGCTGTCCTTTTCTTCATCGAAGCAAGATTTTTTTTTTTTTGCTAGGGACTTTACGTCGCACCGACACAGATAGGTCTTATGGCGACGATGGGATAGGAAAGGCCTAGGAGTTGGAAGGAAGCGGCCGTGGCCTTAATTAAGGTACAGCCCCAGCATTTGCCTGGTGTGAAAATGGGAAACCACGGAAAACCATCTTCAGGGCTGCCGATAGTGGGATTCGAACCTACTATCTCCCGGATGCAAGCTCACAGCCGCACGCCTCTACACGCACGGCCAACTCACCTGGTAAGATATTTGGTAATATTGTGGGTGGTCTGGTATGGCATGGAAAAGAAATTACCCAGCAAGTTGGCCGTGCGATTAGAGTCGCGTAGCTGTGAGCTTACATTCGGAGAATAGTGGATTCGACCACCACTGTCAGAAGCCCTGATGATGGTTTTCAGAGGTTTTCAATTTTCTCACCAAGCTTTTTTTTTTTTTGCTTTACGTCGCACCGACACAGATATGTCTTATGGTGACGATGGGATGGGAAAGGCCTAGGAATGGGAAGGAAGCGGCTGTGGCCTTAATTAAGGTACAGCCCCAGCATTTGCCTGGTGTGAAATTGGGAAACCACAGAAAACCATCTTCAGGGCTGCCGACAGTGGGGTTTGAACCCGCTATCTTTTCTCACCAAGCAGATGCTGTGCTTGTGCCTTTATTAAAGCCACGGTCACTTCCTTCAAACTCCTACCACTTTCCTATCCCATCGTCTCCGTAAGACTTATCTGCATCGGTGCAACGTAAGTGAAATTTGTAAATTTAAAAAATGGGAATGAATTACCTTTGCGAGAGGAGAGAAAGTAGGAATGAAGTAATCTCCGCAGAGTAGAGCAATCTAATGGGGACATTTGGAACTGTTTCTCGAGAGGGGACTTGCTAGTCTCGTGCAACTCTCTGAGACTGGTACTGGCGAGCATGCTACCTAATACCATGCAGGCTTAGGCTCGTCCCTGCTGAGGTACACTGCGCTGCACTGTCTGCTAGGGAGTTGCTGTAGGAAGGCCAACCCCACTGAGTTTGATTCGAAGCCAGCAGCGTTTGTTGGTCCGTTACGAAGCATTAGTACAGCGAATGACCAAAGATGGTTGATTTTAACATATTTTTGAATACATGTTAGATTTATTAAACTAAAACATTAGAAGAACAGAAGACAAATGAAGTGCAAAATTATTGGGAGTTGGGCAACCCTGCAACAATACCACGCACCGCCCCTGCTGAATTTAGATCATCATCCCCGAGGCTTTCGGTCTTAACTTTGAAGAGTGGAAATAAGTCATATGCGATTTTTAATGGGAATGTCCAGATAAATAAAGACAACAAAAAGAACCCTGACAAGGATGATGAATTCTAATCTTTGCTGGAAAAAGAGTTGTTAGAAACACCTGATCATATGGTTAAAATAATAATGGGTGACTTCAAAGCACAAGTCAGGAAGGAAAGAAAATATACAAAAATAGTTGGTAACTTCCATGGACACGAGAACCAATAAGAATGGGGAGAGGTTGATTGAAGTATGTGAAGCATTCAATCACAAACTTACATCAACTTGATTTAAAAAAGAGAGCAAGAAGTTCACAGAATCCCAATTTGAGAGAATTTTAAATAGATCATATACCACTTCAAGCCTGGCAGAGATTTTGAATGAAAGAGTACAGAGGGAGTAACATAGACTCAGACCATTACCTGACTAGAGTCAAAAGTACGGTTGATTCCTAATTCAAAGAAGAAATCTTTTACTGTACTAGGATAAAGAGATACCGGTTGACAAGCTCAAATTAAATATAGAGATTGTTGGGAGGTACCAGTGCGAACTTGAGTCCTTACAATCCTCTGAATGGGGTGAAATGGCCTGGATGATCAACAAAGCTTCTGAGCACTCAATATTACTGTCCAAAAAGAATAAACACCCATGGTGGAATAATGAATGTGAAGAGGCCATTTGAAAACATTCCGAATTTGAATTTGAAGAATTCAAGGAACAGGCAAAATGCATGGCCAAAATCATCATGAATGTTAAGTGTAGGTATGTAAAGGAACAGCTGGACAGAATTGAGGAAGAATTCAGGAAGAATAACACGGCAGGTGTATATTAAACATTCAAGAAAAGATCAAGGGATTCACCCCTAGGAGTATATGTTTTAAAGAAGATGAAGAAGAAAAATTTAGCCATGATAAAAAGAAGAACTGTGAACATCTGGCGATCCATTTTCAGAAACTTCTTAATTGTGATACTCTGGAGGATGGGTTAGTATTTGAAGACCGAAGAATAAATTAAAGAATTCTCTGCTACCAGATAAGAGAGAAATTCAGGAGATAATACAAGAGTTAAAGAACAATAAAGTGTCAAAGGGTTTCGTATCTGCAGAACTATTTAAGTACGCCAATGAAAATATACTTGAAAAAGTAGAGGAAATTTTCGTCAATATTTGGGAGACAGAAGTAATTCCTCTAAGCAGACCTGGCTGCCTAAGCTGAAAACTGCAGATAATGATGATGAAGTAATTCCTTGTGAATGCAATGGAAGAATGCCTCTTTACATTCAATATTCCACCATGGGTGTTTATTCCTTTTGGCCAGTAATATTGTGCACTCAGAAGCACAGAACTAATGCCAACAACTGTAGACGCATTCCCTTTCCACCCATTGCATAAAAAATCCTCTCAAAAGCGCCGCAGCACAGAATTGAAACACATCTAGACAAACAGTTGAGTGTATATCAGGCAGATTTTAAGGTAGGATGCTCCTACGCAATACACATATATATCTTTTAGTCTCTAATTAAGATAACTGCAATGAGAAGCCAGAAAAGAACAACTATGATCTTTGTATTTTATTTTATTTTTGCTAGCTGCTTTACGTCGCACCAACACAGATAGGTCTTATGGCGATGATGGGACAGGAAAGGGCTAGGAGTGGGAAGGAAGCGGCCGTGGCCTTGATTAAGGTACAGCCCCAGCATTTGCCTGGTGTGAAAATGGGAAACCACAAAAAACCATTTTCAGGGCTGCCGACAGTGGGGTTCGAACCTACTATCTCCCAAATACTGGATACTGGCCGCACTTAAGCGACTGCAGCTATCAAGCTCGGTCATGATCTTTGTAGACTTTGTAGTACTGCTTAACATCCTTCATGAGTTTGGCTTAGATGATAAATCCCTTGCATTAATCAAGGAGACATTGACAGACACCTCATCTCGAGTAAAATTCATGGTTGAAATTTCATAACCATTTGCGATAAAAACAGGTCTGAGACAAGGGGACTGCCTTTCACCACTGCTGTTTAATTGTATCTTGGAAAAGGTCATCAGCTTTTGCAGAAGATGTAGTACTCCTAACTGACAAACTACACTCAGCTGCAAAACAAATACAGGAATTACAAAATGTGGCCAACAAAACTGGTTTAAGAATATCTTTTGAAAAACTGCGTATATTCATTTCATTCATTCCAGTACCTGGGAGAAATTCTTACTCCAAATGGAAATAATAAAGAAGTTATAAATAGAAGAGTGGGGAAGATGGATATGGCTTTCAGACTATGTCATGGAACTTATAAATCCAAGTCCATATCCATCCAAGCAAAATTAAAACTTTCTTGTATGGTGGTCAGAACAGAGTCTATATGCGAAGGAAACCATGACAAAAGAAACAGACCCAGTCATTTAAAAAAAGAGAAAGGAGATTCCTGAGGAAAATCTTAGGTTCAAAGAAGTCTCTAGATTCACAACCCATGTTCTGATTGAGACTAAATCGAG
The DNA here is from genome assembly GCF_040414725.1 of Anabrus simplex. NCBI lineage: Eukaryota > Metazoa > Arthropoda > Insecta > Orthoptera > Tettigoniidae > Anabrus > Anabrus simplex. The sequence goes on along the minus strand of NC_090267.1, from coordinate 321,466,837 downwards.
AACTTTATGAAAAAGTTGAGAAGAAGTTGAGAAGATAACAACTACTACGAGGAAAAGAAGACTATAATTTTATAGGCACATTAAGAGGATGAAGCCAAAGAGACTGGCACACAGGATACTTACTCTACAAGAAAAACGGAAGGCATGAACTTTATGGTTTAAGGAGGTTTAAAAGGACTTGGAAAAAGTGGGGATCCAGGAAGGATATATCCAGGAAAGAATAACCTTTAGAAATAAAACTGCGGGAATGAGGGATGCACCGGAGAAACTTGTCTTGTCATGCAACATCTCAGTTGAAGAGCGACAAAGGAGAAGTCAATGACTTAAGAACTTTTTTTTTCAAGTTTCTTTACATCGCACCGGTGCAGATAGGGATAGGAAAGGGATAGGAGTGGTGTCAGGTGATTTTGGTATAACAAGCGATAATAGTGGTTAATATGCCAGTCACTTTCCGAATAAGGTAGCCAACCCTCCACTATACAGCAAGACAGCAGAGTTAATTACGCGCAGCGGGCCGTGCTGTGGGGCAAACCCAGAAGGCAAAGTCGTGATAGATACATGCACATTGGAAAGGACAGGGAAATAAAAATATCCCCTTTTCTTTTGGAAACAACCAAAGGGTTTGAACCTATGTATTTTCAAAACTGACAACAAGATAAAGGTAAAAATGGTACAATTTTTCTTTTTATGATACCGGTACTGAAAAGAAGCAGAAATTTTATACAAGATACAAGACAAACAAGCCCATTCAATGGGAAAATTCTAACTAATGTTTAAGCACAATAGTGACCCTGACTAGAATTTCCACGCTGGTTTGTTACGGCTGGAGATGCCAGAAGATGTAAAACTTGTGGGTTATGCTGATGATGTGGCTGCTGTGAGAGTAACTCGTAACCTAGAGCTGGCTCAATTTAAATTGAATCAGGTGATGCGACGTGTCAAAGAATGGATGATAAATCACAAGTTAGAACTCGCAGATCAAAAAACGGAAATTATCCTTCTGACGAGGAAAAGGATTAATACTGTTGTACCGATGCAGATCGGGCAGATAGCCATCGAAACAATTAGGAGCACAAAATATCTTGGTGTAACGCTTGATACTAAGCTTACATATTGGGACCACATCCAACGGGTAACAGATAAGGCGGTAAAAACCATGACTGCACTTAGTAGACTAATGGGAAATATCAAAGGGCCGAAATCTAGTAAAAGGCGGCTTCTCATGTCGACTGTTCAATCGATACTGCTATACAGTTCGGAAATTTGGGCTGAAGCATTAAAAATTGCGAAATATCGGAAAAGAATTGCGGCTGTACAACGGAGAGCAGCTTTACGAATTGCTTGTGCATATCGTACAGTATCAGAACCTGCGATTCTAGTAGTAGCAGCAGTAGCTTCTATTGACTTGTTGGCCCACACAAGAAGAGCTAGGAAGGAAAAGGGCAAAGGCTTTGGCTCTTAGTCGCAGAATGCAACGATGGCAAACAAGATGGGAAGATGATTTTAGAGGAAAATGGACTAAAAGATTGATACCTTCTCTGGGCATATGGGTTGGCCGAAACCATGGTGAGGTGAACTACTATCTCACACAGTTCTTGACAGGTCATAGATACTTCCGAAAATTTCTTCATAGACTAGGGCTAGCAACTAGTCCGGCGTGCATATACTGCGGTGATATCGATGACGTATTACATACTTTCTTTGTGTGTGTTCATTGGCTGCCGCAAAGAAGATGCTTAGAAGTTATGCAGGGAGAAATGACGCCAGAAGGGATCATGTCAGTAATGCTACAAAGTCAAGAATCTTGGGACCAGGTGGCAGTTTACGTAGAAAATATTCTGCGTCAGAAAAAGAAGGACCTGGATGATTACGACAGACAGTAAAGCAGAAGAAGGAAGATGAAGCACAAGATGCATTAAGCACGACATCCGTCCTGAAGTAATGCGAGAGCGGTTTCCGGGGCGGAGATAAACGTCGTGGGAAAAGGGAGTGTGGTTTTTAGTGGGTAAGAATCTCCACACACTTGCTGAGTGCGGACCCTCACAAGCGTCTTATGAAAGATTTTCCACACTCCCTCGCAAAAAAAAAAAAAAATATATATATAATTATAATTATTATTATTATTATTATTATTATTATTATTATTATTATTATTATTATTATTATTATTATTATTATTATTATTTTGATAGGAAATAACATGCTTGCATCACACTAGAGAAATACATGAATAGATCAAAGATCAGAATCTCAAAGGAAGGTACATAATTTTGAGGGATGAACACTGACAATAATACCTAGAGTACACATTCAGAGTGAATAATATTTCAGAATTGTACAAAGATTATCGAGGAACGACAATATGGATCCTCACAATTCAAAAAAATAGAGTAACAGTGCACATCGCCCAATTAAAAGAAGGGACCCAAGCAAAATGAACATTCGTATACATAATAATTTTTTTCAAAACGACTAGATCAGCACCAATGTTGACAAAAAATGATAAAACGACAAAAGTTAAAAGAAATTGGGGATTTGTGAGCCACAATTTTTTATGAATCCCATAATACAATCTCAATTAGAATCTAATCAATCATAAAAAATCGGTGTTAAAAAAAGGACATGACTAATTAATGACAGATCAGTAACAAACATTATCAATTTTTAATTTTTGGTCCTTCACTTCTTTCTTTAAGGATAAAAAAAAGGGAAAATAAAACAGAATGGAAGGGGAAAGAGAAAGGATGATAAAGTCCGCGCACTCAAAGTCCAGACAGTTCCCAGAAAATAGACACAATATTCCAACGATCTACGAGACACCCATTATCAAATTCAAAATTATGTGTCCATAGCTGAAGATACTTCCGCAACACTTTGAAAATTTTATAGAACTTTCAGGAATTGAAATAAATCGAAAATAGTAAGTCCATGTTTCAAAGAAGATTGACTGAAAATGGAGTTTGTTATGTCAAGCCAGAAGGGCAGGACCAATAGCTGAAATATTTAAAAGTTTGTGTGCATGTCCTTTGCTCACCCACCTCCTTGTAGAAAAGCCAGTTCGTAGGACAGCAGAAGTACAGACCAGCTGTACAAGGACAAATTAAGCCCTCCACACTAAAATCACCTCATATCCCAACTCGTCACAAAGTAGATCAACGTGAGCTTATATAGGCAGAGAGTAGCGATCACAGAACATGCGAGAAGGCAGATGTAATTACATAAAATCAGCTTCATGGTCCGTATCGCACTTCAATAGATTCACAATTAAGTATTTATTTTCCACCTAGTCGATACAATGATTGCTTAAGGCAATTTTTAATGGTCAAAAGTGGTACATGTTTCGTATATTATCAACATCTTCAGCCACATAACACTGTTTAGATGAAAAATGTATAAAATTGACAAAGTAATGCTTTAGAGGAAGTGGATTTTTGCAATCTAGTTAAAGATTTTAAACTTGGATCATCTCACACGACATGTTCGTTTGACATAACCAACATGTATACAAACATTCCAATAGAAGACACTATCAGAATCATTAAGAAGAATTTAACGAAGAACAAATTAGTAAGCATACCAGAAATTGAAGATTTTATTAATGTTTTAAAATTCGTGTTAAATCAAAATTATTTTACGTTTAATAATAAAATTTACTGACAAAAAGGACTCTCAATGGGAGCCCCAGCATCAGGAATATTGGTTAATATATACTTAGACTATTTGGAACACACGAAAATTATTGATCAAATAGAGGGTTTGGATTTTTGGACACATTATGTGGACGATGTTTACGCTTTAATAGATAACAGACTCACCGATAGCAATAAAGTTTTAAATATACTGAATAATTTGGATTCCAATATAAAATTCACTGTAGAAGAAGAAGTTGAAAGATCACTGAATTTTCTGGACATAGTCACAACAAGAGAAGAAAAAGGATTTTCTTTCAAAATACACAGAAAATCCACTTTCACACTGACCACTATCAAGAACAACTCGTTACACCCTGAGGCACAGAAAAGATCAGCATATTATAGTTACGTTAACAGAGCGTTTAGTATTCCTTTATCCAAATCTGAAAGGAATAAAGAACTGTTGTTTATCCGACAACAAGCCCTCTTGAATGGTTTCAACAATAACATGATTGATAAAATAATTAATAAATTTTCGGAGAAGCAACAATCTAAATTAGCAGTCGAACCTAGTAAAACTGAAAAATATATCAAGTTCACATATAATAATCCAAACATTCATGTAATAACAAATTTATTTAAGAGAAAAAATTTTAAAATTGCATTTTCCACCAATAACAACATGAAACATAGTATTTTCAACCACGATACAATAAATCTCTCGGAAAAAGATAAATTTTTTGATTCCGGAATATATAAACTCACATGCTTTGAATGTAAGAATACATACATAGGACAATCTGGCCGCAATTTTAAAGTTAGATATTTGGAACATGTGAATGCTGAAAAACATAGAAGATTCTCAGCAATGGGATCACACATGACTGCCACAGGTCATAAATTTACCAACATAGAACAAGACCTGACCATCATAAAAAAGTTAAAAAAGGGCAGCTTAATGAACACATATGAAGACCTGTACATTCATCTAGACCAACTTGTAAAGAAAAATGATAACCTTAATGAGGCTGTAGAATGTAAGAATCCATTATATTATCAAATTCTAGTATATTTGAAAATGCTTGAGAAGGATCACGAAAAAAGAATTGGAATTTCTCCTCCTACAGATAGCCCTACAACTTATTCCTCCTCAGTTGAAGCTATAGGTGACAGCAAGGAAGTTCTTGACACACCTATATCCCCCGCTCCTCCACCTCCTCAGGTGCAAGAGCAAGGAAGAACGCATCATCAATATTAAACCCGGCGCAAAACTGTGAAAGAATGACAGGAGTTACTGTTCCAAAGGAAAGCAGGCTTAATAAGATTTGACAACTAGGAATTAGTTATATCTTCATCTACATTAATAATAAGAGCCGCACTGTGATATCAGGATTTCTTCATTTCGATAATTACTTATAAATTGTATAATTTTTAATTTATAAATTGATCTTCTTTCATGAATTATTAAGAAAAGAATATTTATTAGGACAATTTCTCTATGGAATATTGTACAAGTGTTTCCTTGACGACTGCTTTCTATTGTAGAAATAATTTATATATTTTCTCTTGAGTTATTTGTTTGTTTTAATCTTGTCAATCTTATGTTAATTTTAAGGACACTTCCTCTAAAGCATTACTTTGTCAATTTTATACATTTTTCATCTAAACAGTGTTATGTGGCTGAAGATGTTGATAATATACGAAACATGTACCACTTTTGACCATTAAAAATTGCCTTAAGCAATCATTGTATCGACTAGGTGGAAAATAAATACTTAATTGTGAATCTGAAGGCAGATGTAATACGTGACGTGAGTGGAGGGAGGAGGGGGGCAAAACCATGCCCAGTAGATGAAGAGCCGGCCGGGCGAGTAGACGCACAGCTGAAAAGAAGCGACACATAGCAGCAGGTGGCTCGTAGAATGCAGCAGCACTGGATGACAAGACAAGTAAGGTAGGTGAAGAAAAGTGGAGTCTCAAATCCCACGATGTAGTAGTGAGAGGACGTGACAGTGGAAAGGAAGCCACCATGGCCTTAATTAAGATACAGCCCCAGCATTTGCCTGGCGTGAAAATGGGAAACCACGAAAAACCATACTCAGGGCTGCGGACAGTGGTGCTCGAACCCAATATCTCCCGAATACTGGATACTGGCTGCACTTAAGAGACTGCAGCTATCGAGCTCGGTAGACTTAAGAACATCTGGAAGAAGTGCAAAGAAAAGGGATTAAGCCTGAGAGAGAGAAGATTTAGTGGATTGTGTAAACATGGTCCACAGATGACCTAAATGAATGAAATAATAAATATTCATTTATAGGAAGAGAAATTAACAGAGTGAAATAATTTACCAAGGGAGATATTCAACAAATTTCAAAGTTCTTTGAAATAATTTAAGAAAAATAATAGATGAGGCACCAGCATGAGAAATTCCTGAGGAGAGGAGAGGATACACGGTTCAACCAGTACCTGCACCGCTTTCCACCAAACTACTTCTAAGTAGTAAGGTTAATGAAGGAGGTAATAACCAAAAACTTATATTGTTTATTCAGGGGAAAGCTATATCGGGACAGATAGGGAATCCGCCACCTGGGCAACAGCCATAAATGCAGATCAGTGGTGATTGATGAAGACATAAATGTGAAATACTGTGCATGAAATCAGGAGCTTCACTCAGTGGTTAGAGTTTCTGATAAAGTAATGTCATATATATAAATACTGTACTGATAGTTGCAGCCCAAAAGTTTGTATGTAATATGAACAAGATTAGAAGCAACATTGATCTTGTTTCTACTGAAACAGATACAGTAAAGTAGAATTTTCATACAAAAGAACATAAGTAAGTACCAGTAAATATTAGGGTGGCTCAAATGAAAATGGGACAGGGTCAACAATGAACTCAACAAGGTTTGTTTCAAAAGTAATCCCCAAATTTACACAAGCACTTGTCCCACTGTTTCACCAATCAGTGAATATCCTTTCCATAGAATTCCTTTGGCTGAGATTGGAACCAGTTGTAAACCTTGTCCACATCTTCATTGTTCACTGTACTGTTCTCATTTCATTCACCCTTATAAGTTAGTTGCTATGAAGATATATCTACAAACATTTTCAAACTGAACAATGCTGCCCATAAGTTTGTGTTCAATATGAACAAGATTAGAAGGAACAATGATCTTGCCGCTACTGAAATAAATAAAGAAGAATTTCCATGAAGTAAATATAGAACGTAAATAAGTATTAAGTAACCTAATCAGCATTGTGCAGTTACATGCAATAGCTTTTGCCTACAAGGTAGAACAAAATAATGACTTTCAATACACTAAAATAAACCAAGTATAGTGGCCACGCAGGTTAACGTGCTATGGCTATGTAGCCAAGCTCTGAATTTAGGAGACAAGTGGGTCTGAACCTCACCGTCAGCTGTACTGAGAATGGTTTACTATAGTTTCCCATTTTCACTTTCAGGCAAATGCCAGGACAGTTCCTATTGATAGGCCAGAGCCGATTCCTTCCCCCCTCCTTACCCAATTTCACTCACCATCTTCATCTTCATTAGCTCTTCAACAAAGATTGGCATCAGGAAGGGTATCTGGCCATTAGAAAAAAAGGGCATATAATTTCATCTCACCTCATTCCCAACCCTATATAATGAAACAGGACTAAAGGGTAATCATACACTAAAACAACTACTGTTGACATAAGAGCTAGATAAGAAATAATCAGTTTACAAAACAATATCTCATTCAATACAATGTGGATTAAATAATAATACAATTACTTGAGGACTATTCTTTTCTGTTTCCAAACACTGACTGATGACATGCCATGGACTGAGCAACAGTAATTTGCAAAGGCTCTTCTTGAAAGCTTTTCATGATAGATTTTGAACTTTACATTCTTCTTTCTTTCCTGGCTGTATCTGCACCTTTCAATTAGGCACTCCCAAATTTACGTGGGGTCTGCACATGTAGTCCTGAGGCTGTAGAAAGATCCAGATCTTTTGGTACACTGGTGTTCATTTAAATCTCAGGCCAGAAATTTTCCTTTCAGGCAAGGAAATCAGTACAGCCAGCAGAACTACCCACTACCAGCTTACACTCTCTTCTTTCATTCATCAGATTCATGCAGAAGGATAACACATGGGCACACCTGAAGAGAGGGGAGATGGAGAGAGTGAATGACGGAAGATCTAACATGAAACAAACACCCATAGAGGGGAAAGTACTTCCTTCGCTGCCTGCCCACACGTTCCCCTGTCTCGACCTTGATTTGCGGTAGAGAGGGGAATGAAGGGAGGAACCACACGGGCTTGTATGTCAATTCATCGAGGGTCAAATTCTCCTATTTCTTTGTAACTTTTGAGTGAAGACTGGCTGAAATGTTAGTGGTATTGACCGTGACATTATTGTCAAATGGCACCGTGCCCGACCACTGTGACCCTTATTTTCGTCAATATAGGACCTATTAAATTACTCTACTTTAATAACTTTGCAAGCACTGTTAAATGAAGAACTGATATATTTTGCACTAAGATATGCACGAATATCAAATTTACATGCAGGAATTAAGATGAAGGAAGTTAACTTTCACTAAGAACTTAGTAACGCGATTTGTATTTCATTTAAAGACATACTCTTTACTGAAATATCATACCATGTTTTTTCTTAATATAATTATGGGAAATGGAAGAAAAAATGAAATGGGAAAAAATGACATATAGAAATAAAAGATATAGACAATGCTTACATTTAAAAGACATGTAAATGTAGATTATTATTCACAATCTAAAACAAAAAAGAATAATGATAGGTGAGTTGTAATAAATAAAAATAAGATAATATCATAGCAAAATGTGTCAAAGAAACAAAAGAGTGCATTTTGTAAGAAAAAAGTAAATAAATAAAATAAATGCTTCCTATACATGATTGCATAAAATTAATTTCATTGCAAAGCTTGTACTGTCTATAGGCTCCGTGCTCTAATGGGCGAAATGCACCGCTGCTCTGCGAGTGGCAAATGTTGTAAATTAATGCATTGTACCGCGCACATCCGCTGTCATCTCACTGAGTGCTGCCATGGCCGACCAAATAATAACAGTAGGATTTCAGAGTGTTTCATGCAACAACAACAACAGGCACATTATTCCAAACTTGCAGAAAGTGGTTATGTATTAAATTAAAAAAAAACCAGTTAGCAGGAAATAGCTACAGAGCAATAACTGCAAATGTGATCAGAAAGAAACATTGGTTCACTAGATATCCTGCCATTTCACAATAGAGGCAACATAGTAATTTAGAATTAGCAGTGGTGATAATGAGATTAATGTTCATATACACATTCAACCATGCTGTCTTCAGAAAAATATCCTTGGTCTGTTTCTAATAAGATATCATGTTAGCGTAGGTTAATGCTGCTAGGTAGGCAATTAATTTTAAATTTTAATTTTAATTAACATTAAACATAACCATGTTTTCTAAAGCAGGCTTTGGTAACACCTGCTATTATTTCATGAAGGCAAATAATTGTTTCCGTGAAATGTAAGCATATTTCAGCTGTTACTTATACAGTTTGCTCAGAGCATGTCACCTCGCGTAGTAAATGCTGTGAATGGTCTTGACCTCCCATCTCAAATGCAGGGAAAGAGAACTACAACAGGGAGAAGAGAATAGAGGAACTTTTTCTGGTAAAAGGGCTCAAGCTTGATGTTGGAGCTATTGAAATTCATGATATTGAAACTGCATGTACACTACCAAAAATTCTGCATAACAAGAAAAGTTCAGAATGACTTAAAGTTGCCAATAAGTGATTATTTATATTGTATATCTATATATACGATATGATCAAGCCCACCTCTATAATATAACGGTTAGCACTACTAGCTGCCTTCCTCAGGGGCTCGGGCTTGAATCCTGACACTGCCAGGAACTTAAGACTGGCATGAGGTTTGGTATGTGGTTAAAATGGCGCATGCAGCTCGTTTCCATTATGAGTGTGCTTGAAAGGAAATGCGCCAACTCGGGACGAGGTCATGAAGTTACAGATGTAAAATACGATATTTCTATGAGCTATTGATATTGCAGTATAGCCTAAGCCACTGCTGAGCGTGGACATGTTGTGTGGAGGGTCCCGGTAGAGCGAGAGGGGAGCGCAGGAGTGGAGTGCAGAAAAGAAGTGAAGAGTTTATAGATAATGATTGGTGTGGAGCCATCATAGGAAGATGGCAGGGAAGAAAGAAGTAGTGAAACCAGGTGGGTGTAGAATGGAAATGGGAATGAAAAGACAGTTGATGCTGACAGCAGCAGTGATTATAGTAATGCTATGGATTGGGGGAGTTGAACTTAACCCCGTTCCAACTTCCAGTGGAAACATGAGTTGGAAAGAAGTTGGGAAGACGTGGAAGCAATCAGAAGGGTAGTAAAAAAGGTGGCTGAAGAAGCCTGCCCTTTCAAGCAACTCAAAAGTATGATACAAGAGCAAACGAGGGAGTTCGACAAAATGAAGAAATGGTTCCAAGAAAGGGCAGACGACACAACATCCCAATTGAGGAACAATGCAGAAAAAGTTGCAGCATTAAGGGAGAAAATAGGACGATGAGAAGAGGAGACGCTGAAACTCAAAGCAGAAGTGGAAGCCAGTATTCAAAATCACAGGAAGAAATGCCTATTTATATATGGTGTGCCTAAGCAGAAGAGGGAGGACAAAGTGCTCACAATTTATAAAATGGTGGACTTAATTCAGGGGAAAATGAAAATCAATTTTAGCAAAGTTGACATAGACGATGTGCAGAGAATAGGGAAAGTTAGAGGTTACAGGCCTATTAAATTTCAACTGTTTTCCATGTTGATGGCCGATATTGTGATTGGAAATGCAGGCAACATCCAGAGAGAAAAAATATGGATTAAGAGGGACGTTGGAAGTGAAGGGATCAGGAATGCAAAAATTCTCAAGAAACATATGATACAAGCTAGACACCAAGGATTGAGAGCAGTTATCAGGGGACAGGAACTAGTAGTGACAAATGGCAGCTGGAGCAGAACTTGGCATGTGACTAAATTGATGGACCTAAAAGAAAGGATGAAACAAGAGGAAGTAACGGAGAGGAGTATAGTGATTAGTGGGGAAGATAGACAAGTTATAGACAGTAATATTGGAGAAGACAGGGAAGGCAGTAAGGAAAATACCAAGAGAAGCAGTAAGATGAGAGAAGAAAGGCAGGGAGAGGTGTTAAGTGAAAGTGTGATCATAAAAGTGATAAGGAAGGAGTAGTGGATAATGGGGTGAGAAGACGAAGGTCTAGGGATACAGCTATGGACACAGCTAGGGACAAGGAAAGCCAGCAGAGTGGATGCAGTGAAGAAACGGAGGCACAGAGGAAAAAGGAATGGTCAGAGGCAACCATGAAGAGATTAGAGCTGTATATGAACAGAGGGAGGAGCAGAAGCTTAAGGGACATGGGGGGAATAAGAAGAAATGATGAGGGTATTGTAACAAGAAGCAAAAATGCTCATAAAGTTAGAAGGAAGTAAGCGAATAGTTGCAGAAGGCAGGGGTTCAACATAAGGAGTGAGAGTAGTGTCTTTATGTTAGTTGTGTAAAAGGTGTAATTGGTTTGTAGTGTGTAAGTTGAAATTAGCAAGCTGTATTTGATTGTAGTATGAGTGGTTAATTATTATAGTAATTATAATGGATATAAGAGTATGGTATTAGAGTGAATAGAGATGTTGATTGTGATTTTGAAGGGTATATGCTTGGTAAGAAATATCTAGTGTCTTGTATGTGTATTAATTGTAAGTAAGCTAAGAGAGAAGAAGTCATTTAATTGTAATTTAATGTAGAGTTTGGGAGTGGTGTAATTGGATTGTTTCGGTAAATGTGTTATTAGGTAGATGTGGGTAGAGAAAAGTATAGAGGTAATTGTATGTGAAATGTCTAGTGTTCTGTGTATATAGTATACTGAAAAATGATATGAGGAGGTGATTTAGTGTGTGTATAGTGAGCTAAGAGTGAGGAAGCCATTTAATTGTAATTTAATGTGGAGTTCGGGAGTGGTGTAATTGGATTGTTACAGTAAGTATGTTATTAGGTATATGTGGTGGTAGGGTGGAGAAAAGTGTGAAGGTATTGTGGTATTTAAGTAAATATGTTTAGGAGTTCAGAGTTACACTGTGGTTGGTGTTTGGATGGTGAAATTATTGGTGAAATGTGATTTGGAGTTGTGTTTATGATAGGTTTTGAACTGTGTGTATTTATTAGTGATGTAGTAAGTGAAATGAATAACGATTGTGAAATATTACATAGTGATGGTAAGAAAGAGGTTTAGAATAAGGTGGAGTTGCTTGTATAGGGTGGATGTGTTTGTTTATTGGATTCAATGGTGAAGTGTGTTTTGGTGGTATGTTTACGGTTAGAGAAAGGAGGCGAATGAGGTGGAGTTGATGGTACATGATAGTAGACATTTGTAGAGTGAACTTAATGGTGAAGTGTGTTTCAGAGGTATGTTTATAGTTAAGTTGGTATATGGTGATGTATGTCTGTATAGTAAATTTAATCTTTAGTGTGGGAGTTGATTTTGAGTAATGTTGTTTCACAGAATATTTAGTTGAAGGGTTGGAAATGTTGGATTGCTTTCTTATTGCACAATTGAGTATGAAGTTGGAGCTCTAAGTAGTACAGTTCATGTGTGGTAAAACAGATAGGAGAGCTCAGCAGATTGAGTAAGTGTAGTGAAGACATTAATTTAAATGGTAGAGGACTGCCCTGTGTAAATAGAAAAGTCAGTGCATTCAGCGGAAAACGTGATCTTGAAAGGGTTCGCTAGGAGTGGCATTGTATTGCCAGACTGGCTTACTCAGGCTACCAAATCTGGACATGGTAGATGTTGTGTAACCTTAGCAGGTGCGTAACCTTTCCAAGTTAACTGGTCAACCTCCAATCAGCGGTTTGCACTGCTGGGAGGAGCTATTTCAATTATCCTATTAGTCCATAATTCCCATAGTCTCGTGAACCTCTTTGCAAGTCCTGGGAATCACTGTACGTCTGGTCAGCACCAGATTCATGCAAGCGGTGGGCATCGCCTGGTGGTCCCATCCTGTTACTGTGAGCAGCCTTGCAGGGCTTGCGGGAAAACACAAAGCAACTAAATCCAGTCAGTTTAGGCAACTTCACAACAACACAATTACTCAATACTTCTGTAGTGACATCTTCTGATTAAAGTCCCAACTTCTTGTGATAGCAGTTTCACATTTGTTGGATAGATAGAATTCATTAAGGCGTTTCTTTTGAATGTGCGGAGTTGAGGTGTACCTCTCGGTAGAATTATTATTATTATTATTATTATTATTATTATTATTATTATTATTATTATTATTATTATTATTATTATTATTATTATTATTATTATTATTATTATTATTCACCCTAACCAACATACAATGAAAATTCAAGTTCAGAGGGGAATTTTCTAAGCCATTCCTCATTAAAAAAAATACCTTGTTTAAGACAGGGAGATTGTTTGTCACCACTGCTATTTCAACTGTGCTTTGGAGTAAATAATGACAGAATGGTATAAGGATAACCCCAAAAAAATAACCAAAAATAAAACATCAAAATTGGAAGATCAAAAGACAACATAACCTTAAATTGTCTGGGATTTGCTGATGACCTTGTTCTCCTATCTAACAATGTTCAGGAAACTCAACAACAAATTAAATCACTACAGGAAATAGCATAAAAATTGGCCTCAAAATATCCTTTGAGAAAACAGAAATCATGTTAACCGACCCAACACTTGCAAAGAAAATCGAAGTAAGAGAACAGGAAATCAAAATCGTAGACAAATTTAAATACTTCAGTGAAATTATAACATACAACTTTAACAAAA